>NC_052147.1:59843730-59998056 GCF_902713615.1 Scyliorhinus canicula
ATGGTAAAGACAAGATATATGAAAACTGTGTTCAGGCTTGCATGATCTCCGAAAGGTGACATCTATCAAAACCAATTGAATCAAAATGTCCAGTTTTTATTTTTGGAATACTGGGGTAATGACGTATGTGTAATTGTTGAAAAGCAGTATGGGAGTTTAATAAGCCTAGTGCCTGAAGCCTTCACACTTTTTTTTTGTTGTGCTGTGCATAGTTGGTTTTATGTATGAAACTCCAATCTAATGAGGCACCTTTTAAACATGCCCAAATCTAGTGTATTGTGTTGAAAAGGTGCATGCAGCTTGTTGCAATGGAAGAAAATGGCTGTGTGGATGAACCGTTCTGTACGAAAATGAAGTGTGCTATAATTTTAAATGAAATGGCTGCACATTCCACAGCGGTGCATTTGAACAATTGGACAGAAATAATGCTGGAAGAATGAAAGTCAAGAAATTATTTCCATTGCAATGCTGTGCTGAACAAAATGTTTTAAATATGATGAGCAAAGCTGGCCCACCTCTGATCATCCAAAAACAAACCTACAGTTCTTTTTCATTTACTATCCCATCAAAATTGCAGTATCCAATTAAATTATTCCATTTTATTGTCTCTGCTACTAGACCTGAGTTCATTCCATTTGTTAATCATGCTGTCAATTCTATTTTTCCCTCTGTTACTGTCATGAATCGCTTGTATTGTCATGAATCGCTTGTATTGTATCTAGTATGAATCACTTGTGTTGTATCTTATCACAGGCCTTCTGAAAGTCCATGTATCTCATCCGCTTCATTGTCCTTGTCTACTGTAGGTTCAGTGTGACTTTAAAAAAAAAGTTAATTTTGTGTCATTATCCTCTATTTCATTTGCTTTCTAACCTTCTATGGCTGCCCTTTGTTAGTGCCCAACATAATGTCCAATAAGGACTCCTGTTAGCTTTCATTGGTTTCTCATCTCTGTGCATTGACTATAAAAATTATTCTTGCTGCTGTACTTCTGCAGCCTCCTTCAACTGTGGTGTAATTGCACCATATCATTGCCATTTCTGTTCTATCCTGGTGCTTTCATTCTCCATTCTTCCAACTTTATACTGTCCTTCCTGTGCAATATCATTGATGCTGAAATTTATGCTATCTTGTGCAAAAATGCTGCATCTCCCTCAAAAACATACTACTTTAATGCTACTGATGTCACTGCCTCTTAATCACGAGTGTGCATTGGAACCTGTGTTGTGAAGCACCTTGGGATTATTTGCTATGTTAATGGTACAGAAGTTTAAACGGGTAACAGTGGTTAGCACTGTTGCCTCATGGGGTCAGGGATCCGAGTTCGTTTCTGACTTTGGTGACTGTATGGAGATGGCAGAGCTGTTAATTTAGATGAGTACACTTTAAAAAAAACAGTCTTGGGGGAGTCACCTGACGTGAGCGTTGGAGCTGTTGTATTTTTGCGAACTTCAGGACTGCTCTTTTAATCCGTCTCTTCTTCCTTGTGCACATTCCTTTTTTGTCTTTCCTTGGTTTGCACAGTTTATACGATATCCCCAGAATTGTTGGTGTTTTTGCATGATTGAGCAGAGTTAGAACTTGTGGCGCTGGAAGGATTTGTGGTGTGGCCCTGCCTTTTGTTGAACAGTTGCTTTTGTGCGGGCTCCAATCCTGATGGTGCGGTGTGTGTTGACAGATGATAGCTGCCAAGAGGATGCAGTTCTGGCTGAATCTGTTCTGAGGTATGGGTTGTTGAAGCCCTGTTCCAAGTTTTGGGTTGTTGAATTCCCAAGAGTTGCAGTGTTTTTATGGAGATGCATGAGCCTTTTCTTGCAAAAAACATTCAATGGAGCACATCTAATCCTGTCTTTGAGGCCAGGGGTTGGTGTGGCCTTCTGACTATTGGGCCTGTGTTGTCCTGTTCCAGATGTCGGTCTTGAGCGGGTGGGGCGGCCAAACCGGTCAGGTGGACATTTGGTGTCTAGATGCCCCTTAAATGCCGGCATCATATCTGCTCCCACCACTTCCCCAGACAATGCGTTCCGTATATTTACCACCCTCTGTAAAAGAAAAAACATGCCTCGCACATCTGTTCTAAACTTTCCCCACGCACTTTAAATCTATGTCCCTTAGTACTTGACTCTCCTACCCTATGTCCCCTGGTACTTGACTCTCCTACCTAGGAAAGAGCATCTGACTACAGAGTTTATCTAACCTCTCCTCATAGCTCACGCCCTCCACCTCTCCTCAGAACTAAAAGCAAATTGCTGCGGATGCTGGAATCTGAAACAAAAGGGAAAATGCTGGAAAATCTCAGCAGGTCTGGCAGCATCTGTAGGGAGAGAAAAGAGTTAATGTTTCGAGTCTGATGACTCTTTGTCAAAGCTAGGTTTGACAAAGAATCATCGGACTCTAAACGTTGGCTCTTTTCTCTCCCTACAGATGCTTCCAGACTTGCTGAGATTTTCCAGCATTTTCCCTCTCTTCATAGCTAATGCCCTCCACCTCTCATAGCTAATGCCTTCCATACCATGCAACATCCTAATAAACTGCTTCTGTACCCTCTCCAAAGCATCCACATCCTTCTGGTAGTGTGGCGACCAGAATTATACATAATTCCTCCTCGACAGTACCATCCAAACCTGTGACTTCTAACACCTAGAAGGACATGAGCAGCAAATACATGGGAGCAGTATTCCCTGAAAATTCCCCTCCAAGCTGCACACCATCCTAACTTGGAACCGTATCGCCATCCCTTCACTGTTGCTGGGTCAAAATCTAGGAACTACGGAGGAGCACTGGTTGTACCTACACCAAATGGACTGCAGTAGTTCAAGAAGGCTGCTCGCCGCCACCTTCTCGAGTTCAATTGGGTTGGACATCACTGGTCAGGCTAGCAAGTAATGCAGTAGAATAAAAAGGAGTTTGCCATTTCACATCACAGTGAAGAGGAACTTCAAACTGTGGGGACTGACCTGCTGTTCCACTGAAATTTGCTGATGTGTTATGACCACAGCAGATGTTATTGTTGAACAAGCCAGATCCAAGAGTGAGCTCTGTCTCACTTGATCATAAATCTTTTTTTAAATTATGAAAACGAGAGAAGTGCTACTGACTCAAAAAGCACAGTTTAAAATTGTCTTGCTGTTTAAAATTTAATAAATTGGCAACAATCCCCGTACGTGGAGGCATTGGTAATGATCTTTCAGGAATCACTGAAGGCAGGAAGGGTCCCACAGGACTGGAAAGTGGCTAATGTAACACCCCTGTTTTAAGAAGGGAGGGAGGCAGAAGATGGGAAATTATAGGCCGGTTAGCCTGACTTCAGTCATTGGTAAGATTTTAGAGTCCATTATTAAAGATGAGATGAGATTGCGGAGTACTTTGAAGTGCATGATAAAATAGGACGTGCATGCTAAAATAGGACTGAGTCATCATGACTTTGTCAAGGGGAGGTCATGTATGACAAATCTGTTAGTTTTCTGAGGAAGTAACAAAAGTTAGGCAAAGGAGAATCAGTGGACGTGACTTATTTAACAGTCTTTATGCGGCACCTTGTCAAAGGCCTTCCGGAAATCTAAATAAGTTAAGAGCCCATGGTGTTAAGGGTAAGGTCCTGGCATGGATTGAAGTTTGGCTGACTGGCGGAAGGCAGAGAGTGGGGATAAAGGGGTCTTTCAGGATGGCAGTTGGTGACTAGTGGTGTACCTCGGGGGTCGATGCTGGGACCACAACTTTTCACAATATACATTAAGCATCTGGAGGAAGGAACTGAAGGCACTGTTGCTAAGTTTGCAGATATAAAGATCTGTAGTGGGGCAGGTAGTATTGAGGAAGCAGGTTGGGCTGCAGAAGGACTTGGACAGGCTAGGAGAGTGCGCAAAGAAGTGGCAGATGGAATACAATGTGGAAAAGTGAGGTTCTGCACTTTGGAAGGAGAAATGGAGGCATGGACTATTTTCTAAATGAGAAGATGCTTAGGAAATCAGAAGCACAAAGGGACTTGGGAGTCCCGGTTCACGATTCTCTTGAGGCTAATGTGCAGGTTCAGTCTGCGGTTAGGAAGGCAAATGCAATGTTAGCATTAACGCTGAGGGGGTTAGAATACAAGACCAGGGATGTACTTATGAGGCTATATAAGGCAACAGCTTGGAAAGATTTGCTGGCCTTGGAAAGGGTCCAGAGGAGGTTCACGAGAATGATCCCTGGAATGGCGAGCTTGTCGTATGAGGAAAGGTTGAGGACTCTGGATCTGTACTCGTTAGAGTTTAGAAGGACGAGGTGGATCTTCGTGGCCTGGATCGAGAGGATGTTTCCACTTGTAGAAAAAAATTAGAACCAGAGGACACCATCTCAGACTAAAAGGATGATCCTTTAAAACCGAGATGAGGAGGAATCTTTTCAGCCAGCGGGTGGTGAATCTGTGGAACTCTTGGTCGCAGAAGGCTGTAGAGGCCAAATTACTTACTGTCTATAAGACAGAGATAGATAAGTTTTTGATTAATAAGGGGATCTGGGTTATGGGGAGAAGGCAGGAGAATGGGGATGAGAAAATATCAGCCATGATTGAATGGTGGAGCAGATACGATGGGCTGAGTGACCTAATTCTGTTCCCATGTCTTATGCTCTTATGGTTTTTAACTGTTTTAAAAATACAGTATTATTACCCAAGTCCAAGAATTGTTACTTTAATAAAGGTATACTGCTCAACTTCTTAAATATTTCCACTCTTATGGAATTCCAAAAGGAGATTCGAATACCAAAACTCTTCTGACCTAACACCGAGTAGCTGCCTCCAATTCAAAACTTTCATAGCAACTTGTTCTTGATTTTGCCTCTTATCTTTGGGTCAATAAAATTAAATTTCTCCTTGTTTGCCTGTGAAACCTTTTTTAAAAAAAAAAATCATTTTATTGAGATTTTTTTGGTATTCTAACAACAAAATTAACAATGCACATGAAACTATAAACATAGTGCAAAAGCTGTCTCCCTCCCTTACAGGTCCCACCTTTATTAACCCCCTACTCAAAGCTAAACTAAGGCCCCCCCCCGGCCTCTGCTGACGATTAATTTTCCGCAAAGAAGTTGGCGAACAGTTGCCTCCTCCGGGCGAACCCTAACATTGACCCTCTCAAGGCAAACTTGATTTTCTCCAAACAGAGAAAGCTAGCCATGTCCGATAGCCAGGTCTCTGTCTTTTGGGGCTTTGAGTCCCTCCAAGCTAATAGTATCCGTCTCCGGGCTACCAGGGAAGCAAAGGCCAGAACATCTGCCTCTTTCTCCTCCTGGATTCCTGGGCCTTCCGACATCCTGAAAATTGCCATCTCTGGACCCAGTGACTCCCTTGATTTTAACACCGTGGACATGACATCTGCAAACCCCTGCCAAAATCCCCTGAGCTTTGGACATTACCAGAACATATGGACATGGTTTGCTGGTCCTCCCACACATTCTACACACCTGTCTTCCACCCCAAAGAATCTGCTCATCCGGGCCACTCGTGTGAGCCTGGTGAACTACCTTAAATTGTATCAGGCTGAGCCTGGCACATGTTGCGGACCCATTGACTCTACTCAAAGCGTCCACCCATAGACCATCCTCTATCTCTCCTCCCAGCGCCTCCTCCCACTTGTGCTTCAGTGCCTCGGTCTGCGTCTCCTCTGACCCCATAAGTTCCTTGTAAATGTACGAGATGCTTCCTTCTCCTACCCACCCTCTGGAAACTACCCTGTCCTGAATCCCCCTTAGCGGTAAGAGCAGGAAGGTTGACACCTGTTTGCGTAGGAAGTCCCGCACCTGCAGATACCTGAATTTGTTTCCCCTCGCCAACCCAAGCTTCTCCTCCAGCGCCCTCATTCTCTGAAATATCCCCTCTATAAACATATCCCCCATCCCCTCAATCCCTGCTCTCCGCCATATCCACCCCCCAAAAATCCATACTTCCTGGGCAAACCGGTGATTGTTACGCATTGGGGACCAGACCAATGCTCTCTCTGCTCCCACATGTCTCCTCCATTGCCCCCAGACTCTCTGGGCTGCCACCACCACGGGGCTGGTGGAGTACCGTGCCAGTGGGAACAGCAGAGGCGCAGTTACCAACGCCTCCAAACTGGTCCCAGGTTCAATTTCCCTGCTGTCTCACTGTCTGTGCGGAGTCTGTACGTTCTCCCCGTGTCTGCGTGGGTTTCCTCCGGGTGCTCCAGGTTCCTTCCAAAGATGTGCAGGTGAATTGGCCATGATAAATTGTCGTTGGTGACCAAAAAGGTTAGGAGGAGTTATTGGGTTATGGGGATAGGGTGGAGGTGAGCATTCAAGTGGGTCGGTGCAGTCTTGATGGGCTGAATGGCCTCCTTCTGCACTGTATGTTCTATCTTCTAACTCCTGTTTGAAGTTCAACAATTTTAAAAGCCAAGTTTCTCGCTTGTGTCTCAATGCAAATTTTAGATCCAAACTATTTGTAATTCAAACTCGCTATTACCTCATTACAAATGCATGAATGTAACACTTTGGAACTTTGATCTCTTTAATAAAAATATATTTTTCAAAAGCCTTTTCAATAAAACAAAGCAATATAACAATATATACACAACAGTTGCTGCAAGTTACAATAAAGAAAGAATGCAATCAACACTTCAGTTTCTCTCCCCCTGAGCCAATAATGATGCAAAGGCAAGGACATCCACGTTCAGCATCACTGGCGAGATCAAATCCCCAAAAATTGCCACCAGTGGACAAGGTGCCACTTCGACATTAAGGTTAAACAAATGGGCTGCACGGCCTCGTAGCACTGCTGCCTCATGGCACCGAGCCTCAGGATTTGATCTCTGCCCCGGGTCACTGTCCATTAGGAGTTGCAAGTCCTCTCAGTGTCTGCCTGAGCCTCACCCCCACAACCCAAAGATGTACAAGGTAAGTGGATTGGCTATGCTAAATTTCCCCTTAATTGGAGAAAAAAATTATTTGGGTACTTTTTAAAAAAAAAAACAAAAAGGAATGTCGAAGGAGGCCAAAAAGCATAACAATGTGACATGACCAGGACATGGTGTGTATGATTAGCCAGCCCCTGAAAACCACTCGCACCTGTCATCTATCTACCACTGGGGGAAAAAAAAGTACTACTCCTTGCCTTGGTCAGATGAGTCCTGTGCACCACCTTGAACTAAATCAAATTAAATTGAGCACAGGAGGATGTGGAATTGACCCTACCAAGAGTCTCGCTCCACACGACCTCCTCCAGCATTGGACTGGGTTCACCCTCCCATTTGATCTTCACTTCACCCAACGAAGCCAACTCTGCTGACATGTTCTGACTGTAAATATCCGAAATATTCCTCTCACCAGACCTGGCCAAAGATGAAATCCTCTTCAACAGGGAGGAATGTGGTGCCAGGGGAAAAGAAGGAATAGCCTTCTACAAAAAAAAATAATGGATCTGTAGTAATCTGAACAAAGTGGTCGCAGGGAGTTGAAGTTATTCCGACAGCTCCTCAACTGGTAAACCTTCCTCTGCAAACAAGTCCCCAAACCTTTCCAGACCCTTCTCCTCCCATGTTCTAAACATCGAGTCTAAGCTCACCAACACCGAGATTATTCTTACAGATGGGCTAACAACGACATGAAACTAAATTTAAATTGCTGACTGAACTGCTTCCAGAGTCTCAGGAAGGATACCACCACTGGATTCGAAGAAAATCTCTCCGGAGAGAAAGGAAGCGAGGCAGTTACTAAAGCATCCAAACTAGGGCCCCTCGAAGAACTGGTCTCCAATTGCCCCCAAATGGAACCCGGATCACTAAGTCACCCCAGTACTTTCAATATTAGCAGCCCAATAAAAAAGTATCATACAGGGCAAAACTAACCCACTCTACTGTCTATCCCTCTGGAGAAACACCCTATGGATCCCTGAGGTCTTGCCTGCCCAAATAAAAGAGGAAACTAACTTGTTAACTCTAGCAAGGAAGGAGTTTGTGAGAAAAATGGGGAGACACTGAAAAAGAAATAAAAACCCCAGGAGGGCATTCATATTAATAGTGTGGACCCTGGTCAACCATCCAGGACAGGGGAAGGTTGAGCCACTTCTGTAAGTCAGACTTCACCCCAGACTAAAATAATTGAATTTATGGAGTGAGGCCCAATCGTGGGCCACCCGGATTCCAGATAATGAAAGCTTGAAAGTATTCACTCATTTTAACTTGCACCCAAAGAAGGAGCCAAAACTGAGGTAGCTTCATTATCTTATCCATAGTGAAGACCTGGGTCTGTAAATGTAAAGAAGCAGATCATCTGCGTACAAGGACACCCAATGCTCCTTCCCTCCCTGATTTATCCCCTTCCACTTACTAAAAGATCTTTGTGCTATGGCCAATGGTTCAATTGCTAAAGCAAAAAGAAGTGGAGACCAAGGGCATACCTGCTGAATACCCCTATTTAGTGGAAAATAACCCAAGCTTAAGGCATTTGTGTAAATGGGGGCCCTTTTTACAATAGCCGAATCCAGGATATGAACCTCCCAAAAATCTGAGGTAGCTCTACTCCACCCCATCCTATTGAATGCCTTTCTGGGGTCCATGGACACAATCAAATCTGGTTCAAGCGTGAGCGGGCGAAAGACTGATATTCAACAGCTGACGTATATTGTCCAACAATTGACTACCCTTAGCAAAGCCTGTCTTGTCTTTGTCTAACACCTCCTTGGAAGGCAGAGCACCAAACACTTTTGTGAGCAATTTAACGTCTGTATTTGAAAGCAAAATTGGGGCAAAAGACCCACATTCTGTCGGGTCCTTGCCCTTCAGGTTTGGGGAAATAGAGGCCTCTGCCAATGTAACGGGCAACACATCCCGGGACAAGGGGTCATTGAATGTGCCCAATATTAAAGGGATCAACTGACTTGCAAACTTCTTAAGACTGACTGTGGAATCCATAGCGGCTGGGAGCTTGACCCGTTTGCATTAACCAAATACAGTACATTTCCAAATTTCCTCGGGACCCAATGGGATTCCAACTCGCGCCTCACTCTCTTGCTCTCTCCAAATTGCTGCCCCAGTCCATTATCTGCATAATATCCTGGGATGCAGCCTGAAATCTCAGCCTGAAAGGCGGCTGGCTTTCTCCCAGTGGTCATAAAAATGCCCCTTCGAGTGTTGCAACTGGCTCACCACCGTAACCTATTGATCGTAGATCAAACTGCGCCTGTAACGTTTCCTACTCGCCAGTAACTCCGGGGTAGGGAGAAGCAAAGTGAGTACTGGGTGGTCCACCTCGAGGAGTGAGTCCACCAACCTCTGCTGCTCCACCTTCGCAGCCCTTTCCACCTGTGCCTTATAAGGAATTACCCGACCACCTTAAGGGCCTGCCAGTGTAGAAGATGAGATACACTTTAATAGTAAATTTCATATACCTCCCAATGGCGAAAGGTGTATGGTGTGGAGCATCGTTGTCCGAATCACAATCGCCAAATACCCCACCACTTCACCCAGGGAAGGAGAGCTTCCCATCACAACTTAATTTGTAAGTAGACCTGATGGATGTAGGAGAGAAAAAGGACAATCTTTATATCTCGGATCTTTAAAAAAAACCAAAACACACATGACTATCTCTTTCCTTCCCCCTCCCCCTGGCACCCAGGATTAGCCGTTGCGAGTCCCAAGTCAGGAATGGAGGCCACCAAATTGTTAACACACCCTGTATCATCCCAATTTGGCACATTAATATTAAGCACGACCACTAAGGTGCCAGCAAAGGATCCAATAGCAATCACATAATTACCATTCGGATCCGCTTAGATCCAAGCCGAAAATGGAAGCCTTTTTAATTGATCAAAACTGCCGCCCTCCCTGACACTCTAGCATCGACTCGTGAGTGAAATCCTGACTCTCCCACACCTTCCACAACCTGTTCTGGTTCCTTACCCGCAAATGGGTCTTGTAGAGAAACACCACATCAGCATTCTCACTTTTCAGGTGCGCAAATATCCTCGGCCTTTTCGTTGGGCCATTCAACCCCGCTACATTTCTGACTAACCAATTTACCCCCCCCCAACCCCCGAATGGAGTCTGCCATTCCACCAAGTCATCGAACAATTTAAGCCCCCCAACAATACAAAGAAAAATTTGTCATCCCTCCCTGCCCCCAAACTAAGATGATGAGCTGCAGCCTACCCCCCCAGTTCAGCTAGCAGGGTGACCTCTACCCAGAGTCAAGAACAATATTGACTGCAGCTAAACAGTAGAACAAAACCCCTTACAACCATGAATCCCAACAGAACCATACTTTCCCCATAACAATTATAACACACAGAACAAAACCCCCAAAACTTTGAGAATCCAACCTTTGAAACCATTAATGCACCCAAGAACAAATAAATGAAGGCAACCACATACCCACCCCCAACATCCAAGTCCCTCACATAAAGCCCGATCAACTTTCACCCAACCCGTGGTTTTTTACAAAAGCCACTGCATCCGCCTGTGCATCCCAAAAAAAAAATGTTTTTTGACTCAAAAGTCACTCAGAGCCTCGCTGGGTATACCATCCCAAATCGAACTGCATTCTTGTATTGGACAGCCTCAGTTTTATTAAATGCCGCCGACTTCCTCACCAGCTCCACTCCAATGTCTTGATACATGCTGATGATGTGACCTTCCCATTTGTAATCATGATGACCCTTCGCCCATCTCGGCACCCGTTTCCTTGTCTTGGAAAACTTTACGATAACAGCTCATGGCGGGTCATTGAGATGGGGCTCCTGCCAAATTGTCCGGTGTGCTCGATCTAGATGGAGAGGGGCTTGAACCCACCTTCCCCCACCATTTTCCCAAGCATCCGCAAAATGTATTCCTTTTTAAAAAATAAATTTTGGAGTACCCAATTATTTTTCTAATTAAGGGGCAATTTAAATGGCCAATCCACCTCCCCAGCACATCTTTTGGTTGTGGGGGTGAAACCCATGTAAACACGGGGAAAATGTGCAAACTCCACACGGACAGTGACCCAGAGCCGGGATCGAACCTGGGACCTTGGTGCTGTGAGGCAGCATCACTACTTTTGAAATGTATTCAGTGGGAGTTGGGCCTTCCATTACCTTTGGCGACTCCTCGGTTCATAATTCTGCCCCCTGGAACGATTCTCCGGATTGTTCACTTTGGCCGTAGTGTTTTATTCACATCAGCAAATACATGTCAGCTTCCAGAGAAGTTATCTGACCACTGTGCTTTTGAGAGAGCTGCCTCCACTCCCTTTATCGCAGCGCCATGTGCTTTTACCAACTCATTGGTCTTTTCCATTGTGACCGAATGAGAGCCAGGTCCTCTTCTGCCAACTGCTTCTGCTTTATAAGTTCCGCAAGCAAGATACCAATAAGCACATTTGCTGTTAGTGGAGTGGACGGAGACACATCATCACCCTCCGCCATTTTATGCACAGAGGTGCCCTGAGAAGTCTCTGACTCTGACAAATTTCCGTCTTCAAATTTCTTTACCCTGCCCAAAGGTGTCCCTTATGTGGACTCCTTTATAGCATTGATCAGGTGGGATTTCAAAAAGGGCTTAAAATTCAGTACTCTGGCAGGAGCCACCTCTTGTGCGACCTCCCTCTACATATCGCCACTGGATGTTGGATTTGTTTATTGTTACATGCACTGGGGTGCAGTGAAAAATATTGTTCTGAGTGCAGCTCAGACATATCATTCCGAACATGAAAATAGAATACATGAGGACAAACATAAAATACACTGTAAACAAATAGACCCAGGCATTGGGTGAAGCATATAGGAGTGTAGTACTATTTTATTCAAATAAAAAAAAATAATAATTTAGAGTACCCAATTCAATTTTTCCAATTAAGGGGGCAACTTAGTGTGGCCAATCCACCTACCCTGCACATCTTTGGGTTGTGGGGGCGAAACCCACGCAGACACGGCGAGAATGTACAAACTCCACATGGACAGTGACCCAGAGCCGGGATCAAACCTGGGACCTCAGCGGCGTGAGGCAGCAATGCTAACCACTGTGCCACCGTGCTGCCTGTGTAGTACTGCTCTTGAGAGGAGATGTGTTAAGATCTGATCAGTCCATAAGAGGATTGTTTAGGAATCTGTTAACAGCAGGGAAGAAGCTGTTTTTGAATCTGTTGGTGCATGTTCTCATTCTATCTCCTGCCCGATGGAAGAAGTTGGGAGAGTGAGTAAGTCAGGTGGGAGGGGTCTTTGATTATGCTGCCCGCTTTCCCGAGGCAGCGGGAGGTATAGACAGTCAAGGGATGGGAGGCAGATTTGTGTGATGGACTAGGCGGTGCTCACGACTCTCTGAAGTTTATTGCGGTCTTTGGCCGAGCAGTTGTCATACCATGCTGTGATGCAGCCAGATAGGATGCTTTTTATGGTGCACCTGTAAAAGTTGAGAAGAGTCAATGTGGACATGCTGAATAGTCTTAGTTTCCTGAGGAAGCTGATGTGCTTTTTTGGTTGTAGCATCGACGTGGGTGGACCAGGACAGATTTATGGTGGTGTGCACACCTAAGAATTTGAAGCTGTCAACCATCTCCACCTCGGCCCTATTGTTGCAGACAGGGGCATGTACGATACTTAGCTTCCCGAAGTCCATGACCAGCTCTTTTGTTGACCGAGATTGTTGTCGTTACACCACTCCACTAGATTCTCTATCTTCCTGTATTTGGACTCATCGTTGTTCGAGATCCAACCCAATACAGTAATGTCATCAGCAAACTTGTCGATGGAGATGGAGCCACATTTTGCCACGGAGCCATGTGTGTATAGGGAGTATAGTAGGGGGCTAAGTCCGCAGCCTTGCGGGCCCTGATATTGGTATTGAGGACTATCGTGGAGGAGATGTTGTTGTTTACTTTTACTGATTTGTGGTCTATTGGTCAAAGTCAAGGATCCAGTTGCAGAATGAGGAGCCGTCCTAGTTTTTCAAGCTTTGTTACGAGCTTGGATGGGATTATGGTGTTGAAGGCGGAGTTGTAGTCAATAAATAGGAGTCTGATGTAGCAGCCCTTGTTGTGGAGATGCTCCAGAGATGAGTGTTGGACCAGGGCGATGGCATCTGCTTTGGACTGGTTGTGGCAGTATGTGAATTACAGTGGGTCTAGGCATTCTGGGAGTATGGAGTTGATGTGCCTCATGACCAACCTGTCAAAGCATTTCATTACGATCAATGTCAAGGCCACCAGACAATGGTCGTTGAGGCACGTTGTCTGGTTCTTCTTTGGCACTGGTATGATGGTCTTCTTCAAGCAGGTGGGACCTCTGAACTGGATAGGGAGTGGTTGAAGATGTCAGCGACCACATCTGCCAGCTGGTATGCGCAGGATCTGAGTGCATGATCAGACCCCCCCCGCCACAATCTCTCATCACATCTGTTATTGCCAAGTGTGAGGCTTAAGCAGTACAGTAGAATGAGACAGATCTTCACACTTTATATCATTTTAGAAATTAATCTGTAACTTTTTGGGAAGCAACATATTGAAGAAATGTTTTTTCTGTGCCTATTATTTTTTACTGCCTGTTCTTGTATGTGAATAAAAAAACCTGGTTAAACTTGACCTGTTCTCAAATGATATTCAGTGCAGCACAAGTATACTTGTATGAGGTCATGCTGTGCTAGTTATTCTTGATAATCAACAGAAGGTTTACTCCATCCTAGCTCCTAAGAAATGCATGTAAATCCTGCAGAGAATTTGCTTCATTTAATTGAAACTTTTTTTCTTTTAGATATTGCCGGAGACATAGCCAGTAACCATGGAATTTTATGATTCTCAGTACCTCCTCATCATCATCCCAGCAGTGGTGATTGCTATAATTTTTCTGTTCTTCTGGCTGTTTATGAAGGAAACGTCATATGATGAAATACTTGCTAAACAAAAACGAGATGTGAAACTTGTTCCAGCGAAAGTTGACAAGAAGAAAAATGAAAAGAAAAAGAATAAGAAGAAAGAGAACCCAAATGGTAATTTGCATGAATCTGATTCGGAGAGTGCAGTGCGAGACCTGGAATTGATGGATACGTTAACACCTGATGATGAACCACCCATTCATATTGTGTCGCCTGTGGTCGAAGTTTCAGTTGGGTTAAAAGAGAGAAAGAAAAAAGACAAGAAAACATCAAGACCCGTGCCAGAAGAACATTTCGGGAGGGATTTTGAAGGTTCAAGATCTGCAGCAAAGAAAAATGAACCCCTCCCAGTTACCAAGCAGCCTACGCCTCCAGAAATGTCCAGTTCTAAAAGAAAGGCTGGACAGAAGAAACATAAGAATGGTGCAGGTAAGAGAAAAGTGGAATTTTGGCCATCACCTTTTCACAAGTTAAATTTGCAGCCTGGGCTTTGTCTAATTGATGTCTATTAATGTGATACAGCAAGATGTAGCAAATTATAGACTGAATTTGCGTGCTGTATTACGGCCAGATAGAAGCAGCCTGCCGTTGCATGATAAAAGCTGCCTTTTTTTTTTCAAGAACCTATAAGTGAGAGTGGCAGTTGCTGGAAAGAGAGCGAAGCATTTATTTGAGTATTTATCTATCTGGACTTTCATTTGCATTTTTTTTTATTATTGATTTTGCTTTGGGGTATAGGGCCTTGGTGTTGACCCAAATTTTGTGGTCAGCAACAAAAGAATGATACGTGACTCACTTTGAAGAAAGCAGAGCTGTGGTATCAATTTCCCATCTTGATATCTGTTTCATTCTGGCACCAGGGCATGTCCAGCATCCAGGAATAGGGAGTTAATCAAGCAGGCTGAGCTGCCAATCAGGTTGACTGACTGGCAACTAAGACTAATGGAAATGTTTTATCTCCCAAATATTGGATGTTGAAGTGAGGAATTAATGCCTCATTTGTACAGCGCCTTGGTCTGACACCATCTGTAGCACTGGATTTTGTTTTGGTCTGTGAACTCCAGGATGTGGACCTTGGAAAGTGTACAACGGGGCATAAAAGTGTTAAATTGAGGATAATTTACATAAAAGTCATTTGTATTCCCTTTCGTTTTAAAGATGATTTGATTAAGGTCTTTAAAATTACAACATAATTTAGTGGTTAGATGCAGAGAAACTGCTTATTACAGTAAGAGAACCTAGAATACGATGTTGGTCGATGAAATCGGCAGTCGTACTTTTCCCCACAAGGTGGTGGAAGTTTTGAACTGTTGTCTGCTAAGCAGCTGTAGTTACTGGGTTGTCTGAGATGCATGAAGGTTTTTTTTGGTGAGATATGGAGACGATGAAGGTGCTGATCTGATAAAATGACAGAACAGGTTCAACGAGCTGAATGCCCTGCTTTTGTTCCTTTTGTACTGAAGACATTATTATTTAAACAATACAACCAAAATGCTGGTTAACTTCAGTTATTGGTAGCTGTTCGTGCCAGAAGCACCACCAAGGCTGTGGATGAAGGGGAGTTGGACCATGGCATCTTTTTTTCAAAGGGTATCTTTGGTTCAAGGAGTTGATTGGTTACATTATTGGAAAAGAGGGCACTATGGTGATATTCCTAATACAAAGTACATAAATGTAATTTGTATTCCCTTGAACAGATTAAAGCAAAGTATGAAATTTTCTGTAGCATTTGACAAATTCATGTTATGCCTTTGTGATCTTTTCAGTTAATTGGATTATCCAAAGTAATTGTGATGCACAAATTTGGAGTCGTTTTCTGCAAATAGAAAATACATGTGCTGCGATTTGCTAAAACCAGTAGCCTGGACTGACTGGTTTAAAAAATGGGACTTCCCAGGCATCTTTTTTTAAGGAATCCTGGTGTTTCATTTTGCATTGAGGTCTGCTGTTGGAGGTGGGTAGCAAAAGCAAGGAAGGCATGGAACCATATCGCCCTTCCTTCAATGCCACTGGTTAAAAATCTTGGCACTCCTGCCTTGCACCACTTGGACATCAGCGGGTCAAGGAGGTAGCTCACGACCACCGTCTCAAATGCAGTTAGAGATTGGGGACAATGCTGTCCTAGCCAGTGATGCCCAAATCCTGTGGAAGAATATGCAGGCGGCTTCAAAAATATTCTAGTATGTAGGAACCAAAATAACTTATTAAGCTGTGATGTATTTCATTACAGGTCTAGTATATTTTTATTGTTCCTTCAATGAGCAATATTGAGGAGCAGTATTTTTTGGAAATCATTTAACACTTGTAGTCTTGAGCGACCAACACTTTGGTCCCCTTCTCCATCCCAAATACCCAATGACCAGGACAGTATTATGTGTTTTCAGGAGAAGCTTTTTTTAAATCCATTGTGTGAGTCTCTCTCTCTCTCTCTCTTGCTGTAGAGATTGAACAGTTTGCGTTGTATCATGTTAGCTGCACTACTATTTATTTGAGTGAATTGACTGATTTGCTATCTAAGCAAGTTGAATTGTTAAAATAAGATTTTTGCTTTATTTTTAGCTGCTACTGTCTCTGAGCAGTTTGATAGCTACCAGATTTATCCAGACAGATTGGAAACTACTGCACATTTTGCAGAGCCGAGAGGGGGTGTATCCTCTTTATGGAGACAGGACAGTAAGTTTTTTTTAGAGCCAGGATGCTATATTGAAATTCATATACATGTCCATTAGAAGTGTAAAGCTTTTTTTAAAGCACAGTTTAATCTAATGAAATGTCATGATCCTTTATTTAGTTGTTCCATACAACATAAGT
This sequence comes from Scyliorhinus canicula, assembly GCF_902713615.1. NCBI lineage: Eukaryota > Metazoa > Chordata > Chondrichthyes > Carcharhiniformes > Scyliorhinidae > Scyliorhinus > Scyliorhinus canicula. The sequence goes on from NC_052147.1 coordinate 59,860,377, forward strand.
TGCTTATTTGCTAAATTTGTATTTGTCAGTTAGTTGTTTGGAATTTTAAGTAATAAACATCCATTGCTGGAAGTCTTTTTCAAAATGACAACTTGATTCTTGCTTTGAGAATGTGTGCATTAAATTGACTTATTTGAACTTTACATATTTGTCCGGTTATCCATTTGAAAATCCCTTTGTAAAAAAAATGGGGATTCCTTGTAGAAACACCGTGGACCTTGCAGTGCTCTTTACTTTGGGTGGAAAGCTTGATAATTTCCCATCTTAACCTGGAAAGAAAAATTAGAATGCTGTGCTATAAAACCCCAGGGTCGGTTTTGAGCATGTTAGCCAATCAGTCTACACACATTTGGTTTTTAAAAATGATCTGATCAAAATAAATATCTATCATCATTGATGTGCTTATACTCTAGGAATGTATCCTGGTAATCGTGACAGAAATAGATGTTTGATTCAAAACTAAATTTAAAATCTTTGTAAGCCTTCCACATGGTTCTAATGTGTGTGTGTGTAGATGGTATTAGTGAGGCAAAATTGAAGATGCCAGTATCTGTAGTCCAGCAATTTCAAGTATAGTGACTTGGTCACATTAACTTCTGTATTAGTAAGATTATGATGGATGTGGAAGGTCATTGGGCCTTTTTAAATTTTCTCTGCAAAGAATTTACAGTTCTCTTTCCCCTTCTGTTATGACGACCAATTGTTTCTTAAATAATTTATTATTCTTTTTGGAAATCTATTTTGTACAAAGAAGGAATCCCTCCTGAGTTACAAGTTTTGCGTTTGTTAGTTTGAATCTTATGTTCTTTGTCCCGCTCTCAACATTGTATTCTGGATTTACTTTTCTGATTTCTTGTATTATTCTGTGCATCTCTACGATAACCTCTCGGTCACCACCTATCCTGTTTGAAAAGCCCAAGGTTCTTCAGCCTTCCCTCAAACACTAAGGTGCAGAGAAGGATTGCTCTCTGTACACCTTCACCACTTGAATTTCTCACACATCATCTCGGCTGCCAGAATTAGACTAAGCTCGATCAAACAGACTGGAGCACTGTATGGTTTGAACATCTTTTCCCATAACTTGTATTGTTTTTGGTTTTAGTTTTGTGATTGCACATTCTCTTTGTTAATAACCAACCAATGCAGAATATTTAACCCATTGGCCATTTCAACTTCATCTGTTGCTATTTCGGTGCCATGTCAGCAGCCACTTTGAGCACCATGTCCGCCATCTTATTTTTCCATCTTATGTGCAATGTTTTACACTTGCTCATATTAAATTTCATCAGCCACCATCTCATTTGTATTTTATCTAACTCCTTCTGAAGAAACTAGATCAGTAGCAAGAGGTGAGAAGCCACTTCTCTGTTTGTTAGTGGTAATTTTCTTTGAGTGCTGGCATGCTGCTCCGACATTAAAAAAAATGAAAGAATTTATCATTATAACAAAATAAAACCACAGCACTTGTTGAAAATATTTTTATTGAATGTTGAACATTTTATATCAAAAATTTACAAAAAATTAATGCATGTATCAAAAGATTGCAAACTACAATAGTAATAATAACCACAGTAACAGAAATACAGCCCTCCCCCCTCTTCCCCACTCCCTAACAGTTAACAGTGACCAATTCCTTAAAGTACAACATGAAAGGTTGCCATCTATGGTAGAACCGATCGACTGACCCACTCACTGTAAACTTTACCACCTCGAGGTACAAAACCTCACATCAAGTCACCTAGCCATGCTGAGGTACTAAGTGGCATCACCAGTCCCCACCTCAGCAGAATTCACCATTTTGAGCAATCAACAAGGCAAATGGCAACTTCCGGTTGCGGCTATGCGGAGCTAAGCTGCACGTTCGGCAGCTCCCGCCAGGAACGGACTTTTGGGCTCTTTTAAGGGCCCCCGGCGGTACTTGCTCGACGGTTCCTGACGTGGGAAGGTGTCTGCAGTGGATCCCCAGTGGTCTATGGTCTGGACCAGGAGTGGGGCCAGCAAAATAGCGGTGGCAGCGCCTAAGAAAAAGCGGGGGAAGAAAATCAAGATGGCGGCCGGCGGAGGCCTCGAGGAATGGAGGCAGTGGGTGCAGGAGCAGCAGGAGACTCTCCAGCGCTGTTTTCGGGAGCTAAAAGTGGAGCTGCTAGACTTGCTGAAGGCTAATACGGACAAGCTGCTGGCGACGCAGACAGCCCAGGGGGTGGAGATCCGGGAGCTCCGACAACAAGCCTCTGAAAGAGAGGATGAGGCCGCAGTCCTCGCGGTAAAGGTGGAGATGCACGAGGCACTCCATAAGTGGCAGGAGCGGTTCAAGGAGATGGAGAACCGGTCGAGGTGGAAAAATCTGCAGATCCTGGGCCTCACGGAGGGGCTGGAGGGGTCAGACCTGGGGGCCTATGTGGTCGTGTTGCTGAACTCGCTGATGGGAGCTGGGTCCTTCCAGGGGCCCCTGGAGCTGGAGGGGGCCCACAGAATACTGGCCAGGAGGCCCAAGCCGAATGAGCCGCCACGGGCGGTGCTGGTGCGGTTCCACCGGTTCGTTGACCGAGAGTGCGTGCTTCGGTGGGCCAGGAAGGAGCGGAGTAGCAAGTGGGAGAACACGGTAGTGCGGATCTACCAGGACTGGAGTGGGGAGGTGGCTAAGCGGAGGGCCGGGTACAACCGGACGAAGGCGGTGCTCCACAGAAAGAGAGTGAAGTTTGGCATGTTACAGCCGGCGCGTCTGTGGGTCACCTACAAGGACCGGCACTTGTATTTTGAGTCCCCGGAGGAGGCGTGGGCCTTTGTGCAGGCGTGAACTTGGACTCTAACTGAGGGTCGGAGGTTTGTAAATAACTGTTAACTTTTGGTGGGAAGGGTCTCTGTTTTATGCTGTTTCAAACTGGTTGTGTGTTGTTTCTAGGGCGGGTGGGGCGCTGTCTTTTTTGCATGGGTTCAGTGGATGGGCTCGAGTTGGGGGGGTAGACTTGGAGTGTGGTGAGCTGGTGGTGGGGGCCAACAAGGGGGGCTACCCTCAAGGAGGCGGGGTCGGGCAGGGGGAAAGCGCGGGCTTTTCTTTTGTTTCCCGTGCTGAGGGTGGATGGGGGCGGGGTCGGAGCTGAGAAGCTCCCCTGCCAACTAACCATAACCCATCCCCTGCCCGCCCCAGGCCAACCCCCCCCCCCCCCCCCCCGCGAGAGAATGGGAGGGGGGAGGAGGAGGAGGGTCTGCTGATGGGTATGGGGGAGGAGAAGTAGCCCCACATTGGGAGAGGTTGGAGGTCTGGCGGGAGCCGCTGGGGTCAGCAGAAGTTAGCTGGCTCACGGGAGTGCTATGGAGGGAGTAATGCGGCTGGGAGGGGGGGGGGTGGGAGAGGATTGGGTTTGGGGGGATGGTACCGGGTTGCTGCTGAAATGGCCAGGAAGGAGCTGGGGGGGGGGGGGGGGGGGGGGAGTTGGCCTGGGGCGGGCAGGGGATGGGTTATGGTTAGTTGGCAGGGGAGGGGGGCAGGGAGCCCTCTAATCCGGCTGATAACTTGGAATGTGAGGGGGCTGAATGGGCTGGTCAAATGGGCCCGGGTGTTTACGCACCTGAAGGCGGACGTGGCTATGCTCCAGGAGACGCACCTGAAGGTGGCAGACCAGGTTAGACTGAGGAAGGGCTGGGTAGGCCATGTGTTTCATTCGGGGCTGGATGCAAAAAATCGGGGGGTGGCGCTTTTGGTGGGGAAAAAGGGTGTCGTTTGAGGCATCAAAGATGGTGGCTGACAGTGGAGGGAGGTATGTGATGGTGAGCGGTAAGTTGCAAGGGGAGCGGGTGGTGTTGGTGAATGTCTATGCCCCAAACTGGGACGATGCGGATTTTATGCGGCGCATGTTGGGCCGTGTTCCGGATCTAGAGACGGGGGGCCTGATGGGGGGAATGGGGCGCTTTTTGGACGGGCTGAGATTTCCGAAGGTGGAGGAGGGGCTGGGGGCGCCGATTTGAGCTGGAGGAGCTGGTCAAAGGGATAGGCAGCATGCAGTCGGGGAAGGCGCTGGGGCCGGATGGGTTCCCGGTCGAATTTTACAAAATGTACGCAGACCTGCTGTGCCCCATGTTGGTTAGGACCTTTAACGAGGCAAGGGAGGGTGCGGCTTTGCCCCAACTATGTCACGGGCGTTGATTTCCTTGATCCTTAAACGGGACAAGGACCCCCTGCAGTGTGGATCAGATAGGCTGATCTCGTTGTTAAATGTGGATGCCAAGCTGTTGGCGAAGATCTTGGCCACAAAGATAGAGGACTGTGTGCCGGGGGTCATTCATGAGGACCAGACGGGGTTTGTGAAGGGAAGGCAGCTGAACACAATATAAGTAGGCTTCTGAATGTTATAATGATGCTGGCGGTAGAAGGGGAGGCGGAGATAGTGGTAGCATTAGACGCGGAGAAGGCCGTTGATGGGGTTGAGTGGGGGTGCTTGTGGGAGGTGCTGGAAAGGTTTGGGTTCGGGGAGGGGTTTGTCAGTTGGGTGAGGCTGTTATGAGGCCCCGAGGGCGAGCGTAGCCACAAATAGGAGGAGATTGGAGTACTTTTGGTTGTACCGGGGGACGAGACAGGGGTGTCCCCTGTCCCGCTTTCTCTTTGCGTTGGCAATTGAGCCCCTGGCCATGGCGTTGAGGGAGTCGAGGAATTGGAGGGGTCTGGTGCGGGGTTGGGAGGAGCACCGAGTGTCACTATACGCAGATGACTTGTTGCTATATGTGGCGGACCCAGTACACCAACTCCGCCAGGCACGCGGGGCCCTGTACGAACACGGAGACAAAGCCAGCCGCCTGTTGGCACACCAGCTGAGAAAGCAGGCAGCCAGCAGGGAAATTGCGCAAATCAGAGGTACCAGAGGCACGTGGGAAACAGAACCAGAGAGGATTAACGAAACCTTTTAAGGCCTTCTACCAAGAGCTATACACCTCGGAGCCCCCAACGGGGAAGGCTGGGATGAACCGGTTTCTTGATGGACTGGACATACCAGTCGTGGGAGAGGGCAGAAAACGGGATCTGGAAGCACCACTAGCACTGGGAGAGATCATGGAGAGCATTAGCTCCATGCAGACGGGGAAGGCGCCGGGACCGGACGGATTCCCGGCGGACTTCTACAAAAAATTTGCGACAGCGCTGGCCCCGCACCTGCGGGAGATGTTCACAGACTCGCTAGCTAGGGGCACACTGCCACCCACGTTAGCACAGGCCTCAATCTCGCTGATACCTAAGAAAGACAAAGACCCAACGGAATGTGGGTCATACAGACCCATATCTCTGCTGAACGCAGACGCCAAAATACTGGCCAAAATCCTAGCCAAAAGGCTAGAAGACTGTGTACCTGAGGTGGTCACAGAGGACCAGACGGGCTTCGTCAAAGGTAGACAGCTTACCGCGAACATCAGGCGCCTGCTGAACGTGATAATGACCCCCTCCGGGGAGAGAACACAAGAGGTGATCGTCTCCCTGGACGCAGAAAAGGCCTTCGACAGAGTCGAATGGAAATACTTCATAGAGGTACTGGAGCGGTTCGGGCTTGGAACAGGGTTCACCGCTTGGGTAAAGCTCCTATACAACGCTCCCATGGCGAGTGTACGGACCAACAATACCAACTCCCAATACTTCCAGCTGCACAGGGGCACCAGACAAGGATGCCCACTGTCCCCGCTGCTGTTCGCACTAGTAATCGAACCGCTAGCAATCGCGCTCAGGGCAGCAAAAAATTGGAGGGGGATCCGAAGGGGAGGTAGAGAGCACAGAGTCTCACTCTATGCGGATGATCTGCTCCTCTATATCTCGGACCCACAAAGCAGCATGGACGGAATCATAGCGCTCCTGAAAGAGTTTTGAGCCTTCTCGGGCTACAAACTCAACATGAGCAAAAGTGAGATCTTCCCAGTACACCCGCAAGGGGGGGGGGGGGGGGGGGGGGGGGGGGGGGGGGTGGGGGCAGCACTAAAGGGCCTGCCGTTCAAACAAGCCCGAAATAAATTCCGCTACCTGGGGATCCAAATAGCCCATGACTGGAAAGGGATCCACAAATGGAACCTCACCAGCCTGACGGAGGAAGTTAAAAAGGACCTGCAAAGGTGGAACACACACCCGCTCTCCTTCGCGGGGAGAGTCCAGACGATCAAAATGAACGTACTGCCCAGGTTCCTTTTCCTGTTTAGATCCATTCCGATCTACATCCCCAAGGCCTTTTTCAAAGCGCTGGACAAACATATCATGGCGTTCGTATGGGGGGGTAAAAATGCTAGGATCCCAAAGAAGGTCATACAAAAAACAAAATCCAGGGGGGGGGCTAGCCCTCCCGAATCTACAATTCTACCACTGGGCGGCAACAGCCGAGCGAGTAAGGGGATGGATCCAGGAGCCAGAAGCCGAGTGGGTGCGTGCGGAGGAGGCCTCCTGCATGGGAACCTCCCTCCGGGCCCTCGCCACGGCAGCACTCCCATCCCCACCCAAAAAACACTCCACCAGCCCAGTGGTGACAGCCACCCTCCAATCCTGGAACCAACTGCGGCAGCAATTTGGCCTGTACAAAATGTCGGACAAGGCTCCCATCTGCAACAACCATAGGTTCAAACCAACACTGACCGACGCCACCTTCAAAAGGTGGAGGCAGGACGGGGGGACACTGACAGTCAGGGACCTATACACGGACGACAGGATCGCAACACTGGACGAACTGACAGAGAAATTTCAGCTAGCTGGGGGGAACGAGCTACGGTACCTGCAGCTCAAAAACTTCCTACGAAAGGAGACAAGGACGTACCCACAACCGCCACGACAGACACTATTGGAAGACCTACTGGACGCAAGTATCCTAGAGAAAGGGAACTGTAGTGACATGTATGACCGACTGGTAGACAGGGACGACACCGTACTGGACGCAACAAGAAGGAAATGGGAGGACGACCTGGGGATGGAGATAGGGTGGGGACTTGGGAGCGAGGCACTGCATAGGGTCAACTTCACCTCCACGTGCGCAAGGCTCAGCCTGACGCAACTAAAAGTGGTACATAGAGCCCACTTAACGAGAAACCGTATGAGTAGGTTCTTCCCGGAGGTGGAGGACAAATGTGAGCGGTGCCAGAGAGGCCCGGCCAACCACGCCCACATGTTCTGGTCTTGCCCCAGACTTGTGGAGTACTGGACAGCCTTCTTCGAGGCTATGTCCAAAGTGGTGGGGGTGAGGGTGGAGCCATGCCCGATAGTGGCGGTCTTCGGGGTTTCAGACCAGCCAGATCTATTCCTGGGGAGGAGGGCGGACGCCCTTGCCTTTGCCTCCCTGATTGCCCGCCGTAGAATCCTGTTTGGCTGGCGGTCAGCAGCACCACCCAGAGCTGCAGACTGGCTGTCCGACCTCTCGGAATCTCTCCAAATGGTGAAAATCAAATTCGCCATCCGAGGGTCGGACGACGGCTTCCACAGAACGTGGGAGCCATTCATGCAACTGTTCCGGGACCTGTTTGTGGCCAACGTACATGAGGAAGAATAGTCGGGTGGCCAAGAACCAGGGGAAAATGGGCGGGAATCGGGGGAAGGTAGCCGGGGGAGGGGGGGGGGGGGGGGGGGGGGGGGGCTACGGGCTCGGTATGGGGGTTTGATGGCAAGCCAAGGCCCAAAACCAAACTATAAATAAATGCCTATAAACATGTGCCTCGGCCATATTGGGGAATGTAAAATATGTATGCTGGCTAAAGGGGGCGGCCACAATTATTGTTATGAAGATGCTTACCTGTAAATATTCATGTAAAATTTTTGTGTTTTCCTTTTTTTTTTCTCTCTCTCTAATAACTTGTAATTTGTCATATATAAAATATGAAAACTCAATAAAAAAACATTTATAAAAAAAATATGTGGCGGACCCAGTGGGGGGAATGCCGGTGATGAAGATTCTTGGGGAATTTGGGGGCTTTTCAGGGCACAAGCTCAACCTGGGTAAGAGTGAGCTGTTTGTCTTGCACCCGGGGGATCAAGAGGAGGAGATTAGTAGGCTCCCACTGAAAAGGGCAGGGAGGAGCTTTAGGTACTTGGCAGTCCAGTTGGCTAGGAGCTGGGGGGCCCTACACAAACTTAACCTCACGAGGCTGGTGGAGCAAATGGAGGAGGAGTTTAAAAGAAGGGACATGTTGCAGCTGTCGCTGGCGGGCAGGGTGCAGTCAGTCAAGATGACGGTGCTCCCGAGGTTTTTGTTCCCGTTCCAGTGCCTCCCCATCCTTATCCTGAAGGCCTTTTTTAGGAGGGTCAACAGGAGTATTACGGGATTTGTATGGGCGCATGGGACTCCGAGGGTGAGAGAGGTGTTTTTGGAGCGGCGGGGGGGGGGGGGGTGCTGACGTTGCCCAACCTCTGTGGGTACTATTGGGCTACCAACGCAGCAATGGATGGAGATGGCGTCCTGTGTGGACACGAGCCTGGAGGCGCTGGTAACGGTGCCGTTGCCGCTCCCTCCAACGAGGTGTACCACGGGCCCGGTGGTGGTGGCTACCCTCAAAATCTGGGGGCAATGGAGGCGGCATAGGGGGGAGGTGGGGGGCTCGATGGAGTCCCCGATACGGTGGCACCACTGGTTTGTACCAGGGAGCATTGATGGCGGGTTTCTTGGCTGCCATAGGGTAGGTATTAGGAGTTGAGGGGCCTGTTTGTGGATGAGAGGTTTGCGAGCCTGGGTGAGTTAGAGGGGAAGTTTGGGCTCCCCCCGGGAAACATGGTTAGGTACATGCAGGTTAGGGCGTTTGCCAGGCGGCAGGTGGAGGGGTTCCCTCTGCTGCCCCCACGTGGGGTACGGGACAGGGTGCTCTCGGGGGTGTGGGTTGGAGGAGGGAGGATTTCGGACATGTACTACGTCATGCAGGAGGTGAATGAGGCCTTGGTGGAGGAGCTGAAGGGCAAATGGGAAGAGGAGCTGGGTGAGGAGATTGAGGAGTGGACGTGGGCGGATGCCCTGCAAAGAGTGAATTCCTCCTCTTCCTGTGCGAGGCTTAGCCTCGTACAGTTCAAGGTGCTACATAGGGCCCACATGACCGGGACGAGGATGAGTAGATTTTTCGGGGGCGAGGACAGGCGTGCTAGGTGTTCTGGGCATGCCCAGCGCTGGGGGAATTTTGGAAGGGGGGTAGCAAGGACTGTGTCGAGGGTTGTAGGATCCAGGGTCAAAACAGGCAGGGGACTCGCAATTTTTGGGGTTGCAGTGGAGCCGGGAGTGCAGGAGGCGAAAGAGGCCGGCGTTCTGGCCTTTGTGTCCCTAGTAGCCCGGCGGAGGATTTTGCTTCAGTGGAAGGATGCGAGGCCCCCAAGCGTGGAGGCCTGGATCAATGATATAGCGGGGTTCATCAAATTGGAAAGGGTGAAATTTGCCCTGAGGGGATCAGTACAGGGTTTTTTTAGGCGGTGGCAGCCTTTCCTTGACTTCCTGGCAGAACGGTAGGAAAAGAGGCCGGCAGCAGCAGCAGCCCGGGTGGGGGGTTGGTTTCGGGGGAGGGGAGAAATGTGTACATGTGTTTATTGAATATGCTGGGTGCTTACCTTTTTTCTTTTTGTAGTCCCTGGGGGGGGGGGGGGGGGGGTTGGTTCTGGGGGTTATTGTGTTTTTTCTCTTTTTTTTGTTAATACTGTTTTCTTGTTGTTTTTTGTTTTTGATATTTTTTGAAAATCTCAAATTATTTTTTAAAAAAAGGCAAATGGCATGATACCCGACACTCTAAATGTAGCTGCTCATGGGCAGGGCTCTATATCAACATTTAGGATTGCCGATATGGTGCTGAAGAAAGATCCCAAAAAATCCACCAATTTGGGACAGGATCAGAACATGTACATGTGGTTCGTGGGCCCTCAAACTCCACTCTCACTCATCTTCAACCCCCGTAACAAATTGACTCATTCTGGCATTGGCAAGGTGCGCCCTAAACACTACCTTGAGCAGGATCAAGCTTAACCGCACAGAGGATGACGAACCCCTACTATAAAGCACTGCCGTTGTCTTGTAGAAGGCCATATGCTATCCGCACTGTGTGCCTGTCCCAGTCAATATTATGGTTCCTTTTTGTCCACTCCAAGACCCCCTTCTTTTGATAACTCTGAAAATGGATAATCACTGAGCTCCCGGCGGCATTCAACTTTGGCTTCTGCTGGAGAACCCAATGTCCAGCTCCAGAGGGAAGAACAACTCATCTCCCGAGAAATACTCGGTCAGCTTCGAGCCTTCCTCATCCGGCAGCCCCACCAACCTGAAATTCAACCGTCTCAATTTGTTCTCAAGATGTTCCAATTTAACCGTAGGCCTTTGCTCTCTGCCAGAAGCAGCAGCTCCCCTTCCATTGAGACAAACTGCCCCTCATGCTGGGACTAGGCCTCCTCCACACCCTTCAACGTCTCACCGTATGCTTTCACCACATTCGGGGTCTTAACAAGCTGTTCGCCAATAGGGACCAGCGCCTCCATAGTAGTTTTAAATTATTCCTTTATCTCCTTGCCACTTGGACTGCCAATTCATCTGTTTTCTGAAGTTTTCCAGCTCCTGAGCCAGCACCACAGCCAGAATATCTCGTGTACTGGGCTGGGCAGACATTCTTCCTCTTTCAGGTTATTTTGTTGGGCTACCCTCCTCTGCTTTCTTTGCATTGGGCTTCTTTGATGTTTTTGACATGCCTCCAGCGGGTGAAAGTTCTCCAAATCAACAAAATGGGTTTGGAAACCAAAATCGCCTGGAAAAATGGGGAAAAAGGATTAAAACAAATACCCTACCCCCTTTCATGCGTCTTGCTCTTGCATGACGTCACCGGTAGTCCACAGCACAATAACTACAACTGCAAACTTAATCACGTTCTCAAACGGCCCCCCCCCCCCCCCACCCCACACAAGAAAGTGAAGGTGCCAGGGGAAGGGAAGGGATCACCTTGTGCAAGAAGTCGCGGATTGGAATAAACCTAAATACGTTAGTCTTCAGGAGTTGGAATTTGTCCAACAACTCCCAAAGTCGGGTGAACTTTCCCTCTCTAAACATGTCCCTCCCTCTCCCATGACCTGAACAATGAGTCCAACCCCGCTGGCACAAAGAGATGATACTATTGATTGGGGCTAACGTCGACATGGAGCCCAACTCAAAATGTTGCCTGAACTTAAATCCTCGAGTGGCCAACACTACCGGACTAAGTAAATTTTGCGAGGGAAAACTGAAGCAGAGGAGTAGCTAAGGCCTTGCAATTAGTACCTCTACAAGAGCTCACCTCCATCCGCGTCCAAATGGGATCAGGATCCTTAAACCACCTCTGTACATCGGCAGTGTGTCCATCCCAATAATAAATAACCATTTGAGTAGCGCTAGGACCCATGTCTACCTCTCCCTCTGAAGAAACATGTTACAAATCTGTGAGGTCTTTCCTGCCCAAATAAAGGAAAATATAATTTTATTAACCAAGAAAGACTGGTGAGAAAAATGGGGAGACACTGAAACAAAAATAGAAACCTCGGGAAGACATTTTTACCATCTGACCCTGCCCACCAAGGTCAAAGGGAGTTTATCCTACTTCAAGTCAGAATTAACTTCATTCGTCAGACTAGTGAAAGTTTGTTTATGGAGTAAGGACCGGTCGTGGGCCACCCGGATTCCCAGAAATGAAAGCTATACCTGGCCAAGCGAAAAGGCAATGTCTCCAGATCAGCTCCCCTCCTGGAGAATTCACCGGGAAGTATTCATTTTTGTCTGGATTAAATTTGTACCTCGAAGGAGCCAAAACATCTGTGTAGCTTTGTTATCTCCTCCACATTGTAAAGTGGATCTGAAGCATACATACAGAAGTAGATCATCTGCATACAAGGACACCCTAGCCCCTTTGCTCCCCTTTCTATTTCCCTCCACCCTGTAGATGACTTCAATACTGTGACCAGAGGCTCGATTGCCAAGGCAAACAAAGACTGGGACAATGGACAACCCTGCCTCATAACCCTATTCAACTGGAAGTAGCCCGAGTTTGGGGCATTTCTATGAACACTTGTGGAAGGGGGCCCTGTACATAAGACCAACCCACAACCAAACCTCCCAAGGATCTGATGGGTGCTCCCACTCTATACTCTACACTATCAAATGCTTTTTCTAGCATCTATTGAGGTAATCGCCTCTGGCTTGTGGACTTGAGAGGTGGACAAGACGATATTAAGTACTCCACATATGCTGGCTGACAGCTGCTGCCTCTTAACAAAACCAATCTTGTTCCTCTGCAATTGTCCCTGAAAGGCAGGGCCCTAGCACATTGTCAGCACCTTCACCAACAGCTTAACGTTGGCGTTCAGCAACGAGATGGGATGGTACAATCCACATTGTCGGATCTTTATCTATCTTCAAAATCGATGACTGCGCCAGTGTGATTGGCAATACTCCTGGGACATAGAATCGTTAAACATGTCTAACGACAATGGGCTCAAAGGACTTGCAAATTTCTTACAGAATTCAATAGGGAATCCGACTGGGCCCGGAGCTTTATCTGACTGCATTAAACCCATACACTTCATGATCTCCTCCAGGCTTCATGATCTCCTCCAGGCTCAATGGGGTTCCAACTCCTCTCATCTCTCCTGTGTGACCACTGGGCTGGATAACCCATCTAAACTTGCATCATGTGCAACCTCTCGCCTACGGGCTCCGATTTATATACATTTCGGTAAAAGGCATCAATAGAGGCATTTAGCTTTGCTGGGACGGATACGAGCCCGCCACTCGAGTCCCTCACCTGCAATCTCCTGCAAGACGGCCTGCTGCCTCAGCTGGTGCACTAAAAGATGACTGGCCTTCTCCCCATGTTTGTAAAATGCTCTGCTCGTGCATCGCAGTTGGTGTGCTGTCTTGCTTGTTGAAAGCAGCTCTGATTGCACTTGCAACTTCTCCCTGCTCGCCAGCAACTCCAGTTTAACTGGGCAAGAAGGGCCAATAAGCCAAATCCTATGAAGGAGCCAGCTTGTCTGTGACCATTCATCTCGTAGCCGCCACCAGAAGTCCAAGATACCCTTCTGTTAATCAAAACCAGAACTTATCGGCCCTGACCATCAAAACCCGAATGGGATACCTGCCCCGCTCGGCCTTTCTGTCATCTTGTCTGGTCCTTGATTTGCAAATGGGTCTCTTGCAAAAACAGTACATCAGCATTCAAATTCTTCAGGTGCGCAAACACCCTGGACCTTTTTTTTTTATTGGTCGGTTCAATCCCCTTGCATTCCAAGTGACCAGCCAGACAGGGGGCCATCTATCCCACCCTATGATCCAGAGTCATTAATTTCCACCATGGGAGGTAACCCAGCAACTACCCAGAGTGCCGACACTAGGCCTACCCAAGATAGCCACCAATACCCCCACCTCCCACCAACACCACACCCAAATAAATAAGCAAACAACAACGTGAACAAACTCCTCCCCCTCCAAACCCCAAAGAAATATCCAAAACTGATCTTTAAAATTCCCTATATGTAATAAGCTGCAGGTACCCCCACCAGTCCACTGCTGTTGGCTAACTACAGCTAGGAGGGCAGCCCTTGCTCAGAATAAAAACAGAACAGATAAACATAACACCAACCACTCCCCACCCATATGCAACTTTAATAGTCCAAGAAAGTAGAACATTACCCATCCCATAAAATTGCAAACTCCAAACTAGCCCAGAAATTCTCCAGAAAATCCCAAAAATTGCATGTCCTCCCATACAGAGATCTCACAAATACAATTAGCTCATCCCTAGTCCGTGCTTCTCCACAAACACATCCACCTCCTCCGTGCATCAAATTAAGTCTTTCAGGTCAGAAGTCACTGTGCAGTGTATACCACACCAAATCTAAGACCGTTTCTATACAACGCAGTGTTGGTCTTATTGAACACTGCACGTCCCCTCGCCAATTCCGCTCCTACATCCTGGTAGAGCCTAATGGTATGGCCCTTCATTTATATCCCCGATGGTCCTCCGCCCACTGCAGGACTGTCACCGAGCACCTTGACTTGTTCCATCTCCTGGTAGCTATGTGACTGTACAATGATTGCCAGTGGTGGTTCACCCGAGCAGGGCATTTGCCTGAGTGAGCGGTGGACCAGATCCAGTTCTGGAAGGGGTGTCATTCCATCCTCCCCCAACATCTTCCCAAACATCTGCAACATGTATTCCGTAGAATTCTGGCCCCCCGGCAGCCCCACAAGAAGGTTCTGCCTTCTCGAGCGATTTCTCCTGATCATCCACTTTGGCCCTGAGCCCTGGCCACCTGTGCCAACTTGGCTTCCAGGGAGTGGAAGTAACCAGAGTATCTGGTTACTCTGCCTCGAGAGGGCCACCTCCACATCCTGCATCACCAGGCCACATGCCTTTACCATCTGGCCCGTTTTTGCCAGGGCCGCACGAATGGGGGCAAGGGCCCCTCCTGTTGCTCTGTCAAGGTCCTCGGTGACAGCCTGCTGTAACAATTCTACTGCCAAGATGCCTGTAAGCATCTTTGTAGTCAGTGGCGTGACCCCCCCCCCAAAAATATACTGGATGAAAAGGACCAAAATCAAAGTACTCTGACAGGAGCCAGCTCCTGTGCGACTGTTCTCTACATGCTGCCACCAGACTTCGACCTGCTCCGACATGTTGAGGGGGTGATGGAGTAGCAACTGTGATCAATCCTGCTCAATTATGTTTTGTTCACATTTTGAATTGGGTGAACAAGACCGAGACAGAAGTCTTTTATTTTTTTCCTCTCCTAAGAGTAGCTAATTTAGTACAGATCAGTAATTGGAACTTGAGTTCCTACTGTGAAATTGCGTGAGCCATTTTGTTGCTGTGGGGCATTTTTCCAGTTGTAGCAAATGGTAATATTTTGAAGTAAATCTGAATGTGCTCACAAGTTTGCAATCATTTAATTTGTGATACTGGAGCTTGCTTTGCATCCCCACCTCTTCCTCATTTTTAGCCTTGAATATTTTGTCACCATTTCTGAAAAGGTCGATCATTTTGTTCATGAGCAATAATTTGACATTTCAGACTGAAGTTCAGGATGTAATTGATCAACTGTTTGAGATTCTGAGGAGCAGTTCTGTATGTTGCCCATATCCTACTTCATATTTTAACTTTTGCTTTTCAATTGGAATTTTGCAGGTGAAGCGGTTCAGGATGTTCGCAATACCAAAGAACACACTGAATCTGTTCAAACTGTTCTCAAAAAGCAAGAACCAGTGCTTCTCTCAATGGAATCCAAACCACATGAAAGTGGACTTGGGAAAAGAAAAACTGCACCTAAAAAACAAAGAATAGAACCAGGTCAATATTCTTGAATTGCATATTCTCTTCACTAAAATAAAATCCACCATATTTTAGAAAAATAGACATCAATTTGAAGTTTTGTGTTGTAGTTTCAGCCTCAGTCGAGAATCTCCCATTGAAGTCCACGGTCTACGTTGCTTTGGATAATGCTGAGGGTGGTGTCCATGCTGAAAAGAGGGATACTGCGGTTGATGACAAAAGCCAAGTGATCAGTGGTATGCAAAAACCCACTTCCAAGAAACAGAGGAATGAATATGATAAAGGTAATCTGCTATTCATTCTTGCCTATTGGCAGAAGTTGTACCAATTTCACTACTTTAATATAGAATAGCTCTTGGCTATATGATGCTTTATTTTGAAACTGAAGCACTCTTGGATTGTGCTGGTCTTGAATGCATTTTGCTCAATGCTGGCTCTGCTTTTATCTAGTTGTGAAAGTTGCAACAATTGATAAGTTTATATTAGGGCAACACAGCATTTTTAACAGTGGAGAAATTTAAACTCCTTAAATTGTTATGCTGTGCTGCTCTTAAGGGAGCATTCCTGACTGCATTAAAAAGGCAATTCTGTAGGCAGTTAATTTGTTTTCATTGGCGAGAAGACCAAAGTGTTGATTGGCTTTTTATGTTTTAAATCTCTACAACATATTTATGCTTATAACTTGGATTAATCCATGTCATTAACCAAATTGGAAATGACTTTTTGTAACCCTCTGGATGATCAGGTATTATAGTTATCAAACAAACTGACTGTTACAGGGTAATGGAACCTTGTAAATCCTTTTGCAACTATCTTTATTACTACTTGCATATCAGATGTGAAAATGCAATTGAGTTGTTTTTGGCAGAGTTTGACCAAGCTTTTCATTATTTTAACTGTTTAAAGTTCTACAAAAATGTGGTCGTAGTTTGGCCTCGGGTGTTTGATTATTATGTTGAATGCTTTCAATTGCTAAATGGGGCAGCACGGTAGCACAGTGGGTAGCTCCAGGGTTCCAGGTTCGATTCCCGGCTTGGGTCACTGTCTGTGCAGCGTCTGCACGTTCTCCCCATGTCTGCGTGGGTTTCGTCCCACAAGTCCCGAAAGACATGCTGTTCGGTCATTTGAATATTCTGAATTCTCCCTCTTGTGTACCGACAGGTGCCGGAGTGTGGCAACTAGGGGCGTTCACAGTAACTTTATTACAGTGTTAATGTAAGCCTGACAATGAAGACTACTATTTTAAAAAAAACTGACTTGTGTGTTGGCCTTGGTCAGTTTGCTTTAAGAATAGAAAGGGCGCATTGGAGGACGAATGTATAATGGTGATAAATTAGTTTTTCGACTAAGGAGGTGGACCAAAGCTCTTATTTTTATGCGCTTAAGATTTGTTGGGCATGTTTATTGAATACTTTTTCTGTGCACTAAGGCTGTGGATTCTTAATATCCATGTATTAATATGTAACAGTGTGCACATGTGGGGTCGATGTACATACACTATACAACTAAGCTAAACACTAAACTGGATAAAAATATTCTAGGGGATTGGCAAACTCGACAGAATCATTAGAATACATAAATTAAGATGTCCAATTTAAATGTAGTATGCTTTGTTGTGCAAAACATTTGTGGGTGGATTTCCTCATCAATTTTTCAGGTTTCCTTTAATGCTCAGGAACACTGGGGAAATGTGCAGAGCAGTTCATAATATTCTTTTGTGCCCAGGGGTTCAGAGGATCTTATTTGCTCTGTATTTTGGTGGCTTGCGCTAAGAACTCTCTATGTTGACACCTGGTGGCTTTGTACTACAACTGTAAGTTGACTCTAGTGATGGGCTTGCGCCCAAGATCGCCTAACATGAATTTAACGTCGTAAAACCAATCACCGCAGTGTAGTAATAGTCGAGCAAATGTTGACATTTTAAAATGTCTTCAGTTGAACATTTTTTGAGCATTTTGAAAAGGCATGATCCATTTGTTGTTCATAATATAGTTAAGTTTTGAGATTAAAAATTAATGATGAAGCAGGTTCAATGGGTCGCATGTCTTCCTTTTCCTGTCCCTTTTTGAACTGCTGGAATAGAATATTGAGTAATTGTGAATGCTGCTCTACCTTGTCACAGGTGTTGTCTCTGAAAGATCAGTTGTGATTGTTGCCCCTGAGCATCGACAACATGGTATGTACAGAGAGATAGATCACTAGGTGCTGTCACTAGTAAACACTTCTAGCATTTCATTTGCCATTTGAAAGTGAAACAATCATCCCATGGTGTCAAACATATTCACTCTGAATTCTAGCAGCCCAACCATTTTGGATTAACCTTCTTTGCTCTGTTGGTTTTGGTTATTTCAATCTGCTATCTGTCTTTGAAAGGCAAAACCAGATAAGTCCCAACAGGTTTATTTGGAATCACTAGCTTTCGGAATGCAGCTCCTTCATCCCTGCATCCTCCTTCATAGGATGAAGGAGCTGCGTTCCAAAAGCTAGTGATTCCAAATAAACCTGTTGGACTTTAACCTGCTTTTGAAAGACCTCTTAGTGTGCTCACCCCAGTCCAACGCCGGCATCTGCTCATCTTTGGAAGGCAAGTTGCAAGGGAATCATTCAATGGAAAAGGTGGGTGGGGGGAGTGCTTGCCATTTCAGACCTTTGCTCTTCATGAGTTTGTGCATGTTCTTTATCACTTGTGTAGCCTGAAGGTGTTTGCTTTCATAGCTTAAATAAACCAAGTTTACTGAAGAGCACTGTATTTCTGTGCTCTGTGAATCTTTCTGTTCTTGAGTCTAATGCCTACATACCTATATATGATCGTTTTCACCTTTTTGAGGGGGCATGTTGCCAAAAATTGTGTTTTAGAAACTGAACAGATTTTCTTCCATGCTGCTACATTTCACATTTGTGGGGCTGAATAGCTGTCTTTGATTTGTTTTTCATCAGCCCGCTCATAAGCATTGTGTCAGTAAAGAGGTTGTTGATTGTACTTATGAGTTAAGAACTGCCAGTACATTTCAGTCCAGATATGGAGCACTATCTGAGTTGCTGTCATCTCGAAGATTATATGTAGTATTACTTGTTCCTTCATTTAAACATCATCGTTCACATACAGCAGAAAGAACTAGCTCCTATCCCTGACCCAACAGCTAAGGTTCCTGGCTTGGACCTTGCTTAAACAGTGGACAGTGCCCAGTTGATTCTACGCAGGACAATAATGATTTGGAGACCTGCTCCATGAACCCAAGATGAGAAATAACAAAAATGTGATTTATGGCTAAGAATCCAATACCATGCAACGAATGCATGTGGGATGCATCTCCATTCTCCAGTTACAGAGTCATAAAGGTTTACGTGAAAATAGGCCCTTCAGCCCAACTTGTCCATGCCGCCCAGTTTTTACCACTAAGCTAGTCCCAATTGCCCGCGTTTGGCCCATATCCCTCTATACACATCTTTCCCATATAACTGTCTAAATGCTTTTTAAACGTCAAAATTATTCCCGCCTCTGCTACTGCATCTGGCAGCTCGTTCCAAAAACCCACCACCCTCTCTGTGGAAAACATTGCTCACTCTGGACCCTTTTTGTAACCCTCCTCTCACCTTTATGCCCTCTAGTTTTAGACTCCCCTACCTTTGGGAAAAGATGTTGACTATCTACCTTATCTATGCCCCTCATTGTTTTATAGACCTCTATATGATCACCCAGCCTCCTGCGCTCCAGGGAAAATGTCCCAGTCTCTCCTTGTAACTCAAACCATCAAGTCTTGGGAGCATCCTAGTAAATCTTTTCAGTTTAATAATATCCTTTCTAAAATCGGATGATCAGAACTGTACACAGTATTCCAAGTGTGGCTGAACTAATGTCTTGCCAACTTGAGCAGGATGTCCCAACTCCTGTATTCAATGCTCTATGGCAGATAAAGAAGTCATCAAATGGACAGGCAAACTTAACTTCCCGTTATAAGCTTTTCCTGCCATACAAAAGTACTTGTAGCCTTATCTTAATTTCCTTTTTGGTCCATTAGTTCTTTGGCTTTTAAAATAATTAAATAAAACATTATTCTAGTGCGGTTGCATCATCTGATCATTATTTATGAATGAAAGCTTGTGGATTTTCTGCTTTACTAATGCCCATGTTACTCATCCGGCTGTTGCAAGTTAACATTTAAATGGTGTTACAGTGCATCAGCTCCGCTGCAACCCACAGTGATGTTCCAGTTTCCGTTGGCACTTGTGCCACTATATGTGTGGACATGTATCCATTTCATCTTCCATGTGTTCACTTCCATATATGGGAACTGGCAACAGGCATGTGCCATCAGCTTCGCCTGGCGATGTCAAACCTAGTCATGGTTCCACTAAACTAATGGGAGATGAATTTATTCCAATAAGTTGGAAATCAAGCTTCAACTGCTCCAGCCTTAACCTTGACACCTTAACTGTTGGAGCAGGATTGATGTGTGTTCACCTGAATTTTTTTTCTTGATGGCTATTGAGCACATTGCTAGAGAAGTACCTTTATCAGCTGGCCTGTGCTTTGCCTTCTCTTTCTGTACTGACTGAATGCCCTGTCAATAAAATACTCAATTTCCTCGTACAAATGTGCTGATTTTGTTTTTTAACTGTTTAGTTACAGAAGTTCCATTGACCACTCCACAAAAAAGTTGATTGTGTCCTATTCTAACCGGAGTTTGTAACAGTTGAGGTGTTTCCAGTTTTGGTGTTAAATGTTGAATAAATGCAATTCCTTAGAATCTTTCAAATGTTCAGTTACTGTCTCAGGTGGCCCACAAGCTGCTAAATGAACTTGAAAATGTGATGCTGATTATACTTCCTTTTCAGAAAATGCAGATATCAAATTTAAGGATTTTCTCTCTTCTTTGAAAACTATGACATTCACTGAGGAGGAAGCTATCTATGTTGCCGATATTCTGAAAGAGAAGGCTATGGTGCTTCACGATATTTGGCAGAAAGTAAGTGGCATACTCCTATTATTTTTTTTAGTCGATTAAAAAATTATTTTGGATGAAGTCATCGATACAAAATGCCCCACAGTTCTTCTAATGTATGAGTTAGTGCTTACTTTCACCTCTAAGATTGAATGTTCATCTGGTCCGAAATGCCTCTTTCTTTTTTTTTTAAATTTAGAGTACCCAATTCATTTTTTCCAATTAAGGGGCAAGTTAGTGTAGCCAATCCACCTGGCCTGCACATCTTTGGGCTGTGGGGGCGAAACTCGCACAAATGCGGGGAAAATGTGCAAACTCCACACGGACAGTGACCCAGAGCCGGGATCGAACCTGGGACCTCGGTGCCATGAGGCAGCAGTGCAAATCACTGTGCCACCGAGCTGCCCTTTTCTCGGACTGTTCTGAACATTTGATACCTAAAATATCCCATGATAGCAACCTTTTTTTATTTTTATATCATAGTTTACAACTGACACTTATTGTGTGTGCCTGTATTGTCATGACCTTCATTCAGGTTATAAGGTTATTCTGAGAAAAGTTTAAATCTCACCAGAGCAGCTGGAGAACTTCAAAATTCATCTACTTGATTGATTTTTTTTTAAGGGGCTTGGAAGTGTGGAAAGATGACTTGGGGAATCTAGAACATGCAGTCACATTGAGTATTTTGAAATCTCTACCCCAGGGAACTGAGTTCTCCGTTGTTTAGTATATTTGGGACAGAAAACAAGCAACAGACCATAGAATTTACAGTGCAGAAGGAGGCTATTCGGCCCATCGAGGCTGCACCGGCCCTTGAAAAGAGCACCCCATTGAAACCCACATCCACCGTATCGCAGTAACCTCATCCAAAAAGGGCAGTTTATCATGGCCAATCCACCTAACCTGCACGTCTTTGGACTGTGGGAGGAAACCGGAGCACACAGAGAAAACCCACGCAGACACTGGGAGAACGTGCAGACTCTGCACAGACAGTGACCCAAGCCAGGAATCGAATCTGGGACCCTGGAGTTTAGAAGCAACAGTGGTACCCACTGATATTGAGTCCTGACTTGAGTCTCAAAAGATATGCTTGCTAGCTGAATTGGACATTCTGAATTCTCCCTTGGTGTACTTGAACAGGTGCCAGAGTGTGGTGACTAAGGAATTTTCACAGTAACTCCATTGCAGTGTTAATGTAAGCCTACTTGTGACACTAATAAAGATCATTATTGTTATGGGATGAGTTGGTCAGCCATGATCTTGTTGAATGGCAAAGTAGGCTCAAAGAGTTAAATGGCTGACTTCAATTTCTCGCATCCTTAATGTTTTATTTTTCTGCCATCTGCCCCTAAACATCATGAAATGAAATTAAATGAAAATCGCTTATTGTCATGAGTAGGCTTCAATGAAGTTACTGTGAAAAGCCCCTAGTCACCACATTCCAGCGCCTGTTCGGGGAGGCTAGTACGGGAATTGAACCGTGCTGCTGGCCTGCCTTGGTCTGCTTTATAAGCCAGCGAATTAGCCCAGTGTGCTAAACCAGCCACTGTCTATTTTAGATGACTGGATTGCTACCGTTTTAGTTTCTTGCTTTTTTCACTTGAAGTGCAGCCCATCTCTCTACAGGTCCAGTTTACGATAGTGTTCCCAGTGATTTCTGCTGTGTTTATTTTCCTTTTCTGAAGGCATTAAATTAGAATTCGGATGGTATTTATATTTATGGTAAACTGGAGAGACATGGATACATCGGGGTGACAGAGAGGGTGCAAATATACCACATTGACTGGTTACCTCTTCAAAGAATGTGTGCACTTTTTGTTTACAAGTTGCTGAAGGTGGGGACACTGAGCACATTTCACTGGTTTGGTTTGATTTGAAATGCTGCTTGATATTATGGGAATTACCTGTTTGGATCGTCTTTCACACTTATCTTTGAGTTCTTGCATTCCCCCATCACAGCATACAAACATCATTTCGACAGTTCAATAATTTTGCCTGTACAGTGGAAAGTTTTGAGTAAAAATACTTGTATTCAGTTTTAAGTATTTTGATCCCACTTTTACAGCCTATGTTGAAGCCATAATTTGAGCCTGTTTTATCAATATTTTGTTTCTTCCTAAATTGTTTGTGTCGAGGAAGAGTGCAATTAAAGAACAGGGGCGCGATTCTCGCAAAACGGGAGAAATCGTAAAGCTGCCGTAAAACCCGGGCGGGTTTTACGGCAGCGCGCCCCTTCCCGACCGGGGACCGATTCTGGTCCCCGGTCGGGGCTAGCAGCCCGACGCCGTAGGCTCCGGCAAGACGGGCTTAACGAAAATCGTTAAGCCCGCTTGCCGGAGTTAGCGCCGGCTGACGCGTCATATGACGTCAGCCGCGCATGCGCAGTTTGGGAGACTTCAACCCGCGCATGCGCGGGTGACGTCATCACGTTTTTGCGCGAAACCCGCGCATGCGCGGGCCGGGTTGCCCCTCAGCCGCCCCGCGAATGGATACTGCGGGGCGGCGGAAGGACAAGTAGTGCGCGGGCATCGGGCCCGCTGCCCGCGATCGGTGCCCACCGATCGCGGGCCCATGGCACCCTTGGCACGGCCGTGGTACGGCCGTGCCAATCGGTGCCATGGTTATTAATAGCGAGTTAGTCACGCCGTTTTTACGAACGGCAAGACCAGGTGTGTTTGCCGTTCGTAAAAACGGCGTAAAGGGCTGGGACTTCGGCCCATCTAACAGCTGAGAATCGCTGCCGGCCGTAAAAAAAAACGGCGGCAGCGATTCGGGTCGGGACTTCGGGGGGGGGGGGGGGAGAATAGCGGGAGGGCGGCAAAAATGTCGGGAATGCCCTCCCGCTATTCTCCCACCCGACGTGGGGGGCGGAGAATTTCGCCCCAGGTTTTTGAATTATTGCTTCCTCCAATAAATCGTCTTACTGTTGGAAATAATTATGTTGCTGGTTGTCAAATTCTTTGCAATGTATTTTTGGAGGGTGAACATGAGTATTAAGTTTGATTCACACATATTCTTTAAAAAAAAAAAAAAAAATTTGGAGTACCCAATTCATTTTTCTCCAATTAAGGGGCAATTTAGCGTGGCCAATCCACCTAACCTGCACATCTTTGGGTTGCGGGGGTGAAACCCACGCAAACACAGGGAGAATGTGCAAACTCCACATGGACAGTGACCCAGAGCTGGGATCGAACCTGGGACCTCAGCGCCGTGAGGCAGCAATGCCAACCACTGCGTCACCGTGCTGCCCATCCACACATATTCTACCATTCTGGTTGTGGATGAACTTGAAGGGACTTGGTTGACTTTAACTTCAAATCAACCTTCAAAACAAATTTTCAGTTATTTCTTCATATCGCTGTTTATTAGCGGAAACAGTTTTGGCGTTTTAATTTGGATGCAGTTCTTGCTGAAAATAGTTCTTGTGAACTAAAGGCATCTACACAAGCAGTGTGACGGATTAGAAAAACTTGAATACTTGTATTCCAGACTCAAATGTTGGAAAATCTTGTAAGAGCCAAGGCAGTGTCTTTATCATCAAGCACATTTTGTTTTTTAAAGAAGGGAAAAATACAGGTTGGGAATCCCTTATTCGAAATGCTCAGGGCCAAGAATGTCTCGTATTCCAGAATTTTTCAAATTTTGGGAAACCAAGCTGCAAAGATGCTCAAACACTGCTCGGCGTCACCAGTCGGTGTGGTGTCTGACAGGGGGGATGCAGCTTCCCTTCTGATATAGAATCAGTACCGGGTTTAACCCTTTTAGTGCAACAAACTCATACCATTTAATTGGAAGGATACACACATGTGTTCGGCCACAGGTATGGGACCCAATGCTAGGAATAGCCTACACTGGAAAAAGTGTGGATTTCAGAGCTTCCTTGAATAAGGGACATTCCACCTGTACTGTGGATGTTGATGTTTTGAAGTAAAAGCAAATATAGCTGGAAATACTCCGCATCTGTGGAGTGGGAATGTTAACTGTATGGATCAATTTTTTTCTAATGAAAGGCCATCAGCTTGAAACATCAACCTAGCCCTCTTGATGTTGCCTGACCTGCAGAGTATTTCCAGCATTTTGTTTTTGGTTGTGATATTCATGGTTGTTTTGAGCATTTTATTTAATTTATCTGGTCCTAATTTCACTGCAAAAGCATTGTCTGCAGGAGTTATGATGAGGGATATTCTTGATCTCTTCCAGCCTGGAGTAAAATGTGATCCAGTTCCTGCGTTGCAGCAGCAGTTGCAGGATAAGGAAAAATTGCTTCAAGCTTTACAAGATGAGAATACTCTCTCAAGTGATAAATGCAAACAGTTGAACCAGGTAATACACTTAATTAATTACCTGTGATCATTATTCATAGAGGTCGGGCTGTTTAGCACACTGGGCTAAATCGCTGGCTTTGAAAGCAGACTAAAGCAGGCCAGCAGCACGGTTCGATTCATGTATCAGCCTCCCCGAACAGGCGCTG
This sequence comes from Scyliorhinus canicula, assembly GCF_902713615.1. NCBI lineage: Eukaryota > Metazoa > Chordata > Chondrichthyes > Carcharhiniformes > Scyliorhinidae > Scyliorhinus > Scyliorhinus canicula. The sequence continues at coordinate 59,885,046 of NC_052147.1, forward strand.
GAATGTGGGGACCAGGGGCTTTTCACAGTAACTTCATTTGAAGCCTACTCGTGACAATAAGCGATTTTCATTTTCATTTCATTGCAATAGTCTTGGTAAGCTTTCTGGCCTTCGTTTAATGGGACTTTGATTAATCTGCAAAGTGTAGGGTTTCTGAATTCTGCATTACTGCTTAAATGTAATAATTGGAAATATGGTCAATGTAGGTTATGAATGGTTAACAAACCATTTACAATAATTAAACACATCTGTTCCAGAAAGCCAGTTGATGAAGGATAGAACTAGCATCAAACTTTACACACTTGCAGCGTGTAACTCTAAATATACAAGTATGCACTTAACCCAGCAACCTTGGGTTTAGTCTGTCTACTTATTTATTTTTGTCTATTTATTAGGGGTTCAAGTAAATCCCCAGTTAATGTACCACCTATGTACAATCACCAAATACAATTAAATAACAATAACAGCCCCTAGATAAAACAGCAATCAAACTTATGTTGGTTACATCAGTTTTAAGATGGTAGAAAACTCTTGGTGACATTGCTAATTATTTTCAATAAAATTATAAAATAGTTTCCATTAATTACATCCCAGCAGGTGACTTAGCTGAGCAGACAATTTCAGTGGTTTATGCATAATAATGAATAGTAGAGGTGAGTAGGAGTAGTTTTTTTTAATTCAGGGGCAGTCAGAGGCTTGCTCTCAAGCCAATTTTGCAGCTTTTAACTGAGTACTTAAGTTAGTGAAGAAGAGTTGCATCACTTTTAATAGTACTTGGAATAGCAGGAAATAGCTGCCTCTCACTGGAAAACTATTCTGATATGTTTAATTAAACAAAAAACTTCAATGCAAGTTTGTACATTCAAAGTTTTGATTTCTCTTAATAGCACAATCCAATGAAACAAGATGGAACTGTCATAAAAAAGTAGCATGAACCATTTAACCATATAGTTACGCTATGTGCCCTAGAGTGTGTGCGCGCACGCGCGCAGACACCACCAGTCATGCAGCGTTCTTCGGAGGCAAAATGGCTAGTTTAGGAGAAAAATATATTTGGTAATTTTTCTGTTCAAAACTTGATGCTTCAGCAGACCATAGTGACAAACGTCCAAGTTCCATTGACTCATCTGCCTTCTGTAATTTTCACTCGCAAGATCTTATTGTATTAATGTAATTCTATTGGTGTTTGAGAGCTTTTTTTCTTATATTTTGCAAGATAATGTGCCATGTGCACTGTAAATGGATAATTTTGGATGAGTGACTTTCCAAGTGGCAGAAAAGATCTGTATTTAAAGACTACAAGCATTATTTCATTTCTTGCTTCTCTTGACTACCGTTCTCAATCCTTTTTTGGCTTTTTAATTTAAGCTGTGTTTTTTTTTAAAGCTGCAACTTAAGCTGTCTTCATTTCTTAAATTCCATTAGGAGTTAGTGACTGAAAAGCAGAAAGCCAATGTAATTGAGGCCAAACTAAGGGAACAACGCACTGCCCTTGAAAAGGAACTTGGGGCTTTGCAGAACAAACTGCAAGTTAGCTATCAGGATCATATGAATGAAACTCAGATGCAGGTAAATCAAAATGGTCTACTCTTTCTAACTGTCTCTAACCAAATTACCTGGCAAACAGTGAATTTGAATTTTTATGGCACTTTTTTTCTGTTTATTTGTTATCACTATGCTGTTTATAGATAGCAGCTCTCTTTTTCTTAGTGTGGGAGTCAAAACACAGGAGAAAATCTATAGGAGAGGCCTTTTTTTTTTGCAATTGGTGCAACCAATTTGTGATCTGTTCTTTTATCCTAAGCAGGATTACGATTCAATTAATTACTTGATCATATATTTTTGCTGTGAAATAGCACAAATTGGTAACAGTAAACATCAATTGATTCTAATGTTATGCTGGAGTTTCTGAAGTAAGTGGTTTCATGGTTTAAAAAGCACACAATTCACCATGTTCACTGTCTTGCTTTCAGAATTGTTTTGCAGCACAAATTTATATATCTGAAGTTTTGTTCCGCAAGGCAATCACTTAAGATTTAAAAATCAAAATATACTTTAGTAATGAGAAATTTAACTTCTCACCTTTAACATAACGTTTCCAGGACTAAAGATGAGGAACTGTTTACGCAGTCATGTGAAGTATGTTTTAAGTGGCTATTGGACTTGACCCTTAATAGGATGTTACGGAAAAGATGATAAAAACAATCATTTCCTCTTATTGGCAGATGCTGTTTCAGAAATTGCATATTTTCACTGTTTAAAAAGGTAGCCTTTTTTTGCTAATTTGCACTTAAAACTATTTAGCCTTGTAGCCCTGTTTAGCTTTGTAGCCCTCCATGAATATAAATACTGTGCTAATGGGGATGGCCAGCAATATTCATGGAGATGTAGTCCCTATGCCATCCATGATAACTGGCTATAAACTATGTTTGAAATATTTTAATTATTGTGAAGTACCATTTTTCACTGCTACAAGTAGTTAACAATAAATGCTTGTGCCGTGAGAATATTTATGGTTGCAGTTTAATCTAAAAACATAAATTGTGATTCTTGAAGTTTAGTCTTGAGACCAATGATTTTGACAAATCGTGCTGGATTAAACATAGTTTTGTGTCAGTGGCTTCACTCCAGTGTATCTGCAGCATTCTGTGCTATGTATATGTAACAATGTACGTATTTTTCGTTCTGCATTCTGGAATAGTTTCTTATTCAAGAGGTGAAGGAAGAGTGCCTTTGCAGTACAGAGACCCCAAAGGGATTTTCTTCATATGGCATAGTAACCGTAATCATTGCTGTGTTACAAATGCTGTCAACTATAATTAGTCCAGTGAATTTAACATATTTGATTACTCCAACAAACTGGGTTAAAGTCTAACAGGTTTGTTTCAAATCACTAGCTATCAGAGCACAGCTCCTTCCTCAGGTGAGGAATAATCGCCTGAGGCAGGAGCTGTGCTCGGAAAGCTAATGATTCAAAAGAAACCGGTTGGATCAGGTGTTGTAAGTTCTTACTGTGCTCACCCCAGTCCAACGCCGGCATGTCCACATCATGCCCAACAAACTTGAGTGAGATTGTATCAGTTGGTATTGAATGAAAACCATTACAGTACCATCTAAAATCTCCAGATATGTTTAGGTATGCATCTTTGGCACTTTACACCATAGCTACACTGGTGTCGTGCTGCACCTATCACCTTTATTGTATTTTAATATTGAAAGATAGTATTATCTTTTTTATTATGGTTGAGGGAGGGAGTTATTCTACAGATTAATTCTTTGTTTTTCAGTTGAGTGTAGTTTGAAAAATTTGTTCATGGGATGTAATCATCGCTGGCATGGCCAGCATTTGTTGCTCATCCCTAATTGCCTTTAAAGATGGTAGTGGGCCGTTGCCTTGAACTACTGCAGACCATGTGGTGTAGGCACACCTATGTTGTTGGGGAGGGTCTTTCAGCATTTTGACGCAATAACGATGGAGGAATAGTGATATAGTTCCCAATTACAATGGTGTACGACTGGAGGGGACCCTGCATGTGGTGGTATTGCCATGAATTTGCTGCTCTTGTTCTTCTAGTTGGTAGAGCTCACTGGTTTTGAAGCTGCTGTCAAGCCTTGGTGAGTTGCTGAAGTTTGAAAGTGGTACTACACTGCTTTGGTGGTGCAGAGAGTTAATTTTAAGATGGTAGATGGGATGCTGATAAGTGGGCTGCTTTGCCCTGAATTGAATCTAACTTTTTGACTGTTGCTGGAGCCGTACACATTCAGGCAAGTGGAAAGTAATACAACATACTTCTGACTTGTGCCTTGTAGATGGTCGATGGGCTTTGCAGAGTCAGGTGGTGAGTTACTTGCTGAAAAGTCCCCAGCCTCTTTTGGAGCTAGTCAATTTAAGTTTCTGGTTAATAAACCCTCGAGCTATTGATGGAGGATTCAATGATGGTAATACTGTTGAGTGTTAAAAGAAGATAGTTAGATCCTCTTTTGTTGGAGATGATCATTGCCTGGCACCTCCTGTGGTGCAAATGTCACTTGCCGCTTAGCAGCCAAAGCCAGATTGTTATCCAGGGCTTGCTCCATACACAGACTGTTTCGCTGTCTGCGGAGTTGGGAATGAAATGAATCGCTGCAATCACCAGCGAACTTATAGCCATATGGTGGAGGGAAGGTCATTGAAACAGCTGAAGAGTGTTGGGCCTGGGACACTAGCCTGAGGAACTACAGCAATGGCCCAGGAATGAGATGATTAGCCTCCAACAACCACAACCATCTTTCTTTTTTACTTGGTACACTCCAGCCATTGGAAACATTTTTTCCTTGATTCCTATTCAACAGTTGGCTCCTTGATGCCACACCTGGTCAAATGCTGCCTTGATGTCAAGGACAGTCACTTTCATTTTGCCTCCAGAACTCTACTTTTATTTTAGCCATGATGCCTTTAATTGGGTCTGCAGCTAAATGGTCCTGGCAAAACTCATTTGATTTGCAAAGTTAAATTTTGCTAGATAGAAAGCTCTATCAAAAGGGTAACAATTGTCGGTCGCAATTCTAGTGTTTAATCTCAAATTCATTATTTTTTTGGACTGTAGCTTTCGACTGTAAACGACTGCAAAAGATGAGCCAAATATAATGTTTTGTAATTCAGTGACTGAAAATATATTTCCTTCAGTTTCGGCAGCTTCAAGAACAAACTGAAGCATTGAAACAAGAAAACCGGATTCTGAGAGATGCTGTGAGCAAGGCCCCCACTCAAATGGAGAACAAGTGAGTTGTCCGGAACCTAAGGACTAAAATGTTAAGTGCAAATTAGTTGTTTTGAGTACTGATTTATTGCTGGCCATTCCCACGTGATTCACTACTGATTGGAGTCCAAGATTGAATTCCTGTCTTGACTGACTGGTTTCACAAGGACAACCAAGTTAGTTAAGCTTGCATTGAGGAAACTGATTTCTGTGTAGGTAGAGAGCTGAAGGATCTTTTATTTTATCTTCTAATAAGAGGTGATTGTCTGGTTGATTGGAGGTGTCCAAAATAGAACTTTATTACTAATTATTCACTTTAATACACTTGCATATGAACTACATCAAAACTTGAGAACAAAATAGCAAATAATACATGAGTTGGTCAAATACATGACAAAAGATATCATTAATCATAAAAGCATATAGAAATCACTTTAAAATAAACAAACAGGACAAGAGTTGAAGACCATACCATTTTTCTATTGACGGTACAGAATTGAAGAGCTTTAAAGAAATGTGAAATGTCAATTGACAGACTTCATGAATATAGAACATTTTGCAATTCAGTTTCATAAGATAACTGACGCTGCTAGTTTGCAGCACAATTATTAGTTTCTATTAAGCTGGATGAAATTTTAGATCTTTAGTTATGCATTGCTAGAGCAAGCAATGAGTGAGAAATAGAGGTTATGGGATAATTTAAGGGACTCCGAGTCCCCTTAAGTGGGAAAACTGTTGCTGTTTGCACCGATGATGCTGCTGCTGTGACAAGAAATAGGAGTGGCCATGTTGCAGGAATAAGTCATAAACCCATTCAAACCCTTCAAAAAGAATAGAACCTGAATTAAATGTTCTGTGAATTTTGTGAAGTCCAGGTTTGTAAATTCATGTGAATGCAATTCTGTGTTCAGAAATGGGTGTAAGATATGAAGAGTTTGTCTTGCACTTGAGAACTTTGGTAATCTTACCACAGAGTCTTTGAACTTTGTATGGAGCTATATTAGCTGAAAACTTCTCCTAACCAATTATTGTTAAAACTTGTATATCCTTTTCAAATAGCAGAGCATCTATTGATAACTACAACAATACTTTAGTGAAAAATGGCTTTATATAGTTGAAATTGAAATTTCGTAAACTAGAGTAAGTATTGGAGTTTTAGATGTATTCCCACCACTTGATTGAGATTCTGGAGGTAAACACAATTACGGTTGTGTGAGAGAGTTGTTGTAGTGAGAGGCAGCACGGTTTTGTGAAGGGGAGGTCATGTCTCACTAACTTGAAAAGAGTTTTTTGAGGAGGCCACAAAAATGATTGATGCAAGTAGGGCTGTGGATGTTGTCTATATGGACTTCAGTAAGGCCTTTGACAAGGTCCCTCATGGCAGATTGGTACAAAAGGTGAAGTCACATGGGATCAGAGGTGAGCTGGCAAGACGGATACAGAACTGGCTAGGTCATAGAAGGCAGAGAGTAGCAATGGAAGGATGCTTTTCTGATTGGAGGGCTGTGACTAGTGGTGTTCCGCAGGGATCAGTGCTGGGACCTTTGCTGTTTGTAGATGATTTGGAGGAAAATGTCACTGGTCTGATTAGTAAGTTTGCAGACGACACAAAGGTTGGTGGAATTGCAGATAGCAATGAGGACTATCAGAGGATACAACAGGATTTACATCGTCTGGAGACTTGGGCAGAGAGATGGCAGATGGAGTTTAATCCGGACAAATGTGAGGTAATGCATTTTGGAAGGTATAATGCAGGTAGGGAATATACAGTGAATGGTAGAACCCTCAAGAGTATTGACAGTCAGAGAGATCTAGGTGTACAGGTTCATAGGTCACTGAAAGGGGTAACACAGGTGGAGAAGGTAGTCAAGAAGGCATACGGCATGCTTGCCTTCGTTGGCTGGGGCATTGAGTATAAGAATTGGCAAGTCATGTTGCAGCTGTATAGAACCTTAGTTAGGCCACACTTGGAGTATAGTGTTCAATTCTGGTCGCCACACTACCAGAAGGATGTGGAGGCTTTAGAGAGGGTGCAGAAGAGATTTACCAGGATGTTGCCTGGTATGGAGGGCATTAGCTATGAGGAGCGGTTGAATAAACTCGGGTTTGTTCTCACTGGAACGATGGAGGTTGAGGGGTGACCTGATAGAGGTCTACAAAATTGAGGGGCATAGACAGAGTGGATAGTCAGTCTTTTTCCCAAGGTAGAGGGGTCAATTACTAGGAGCCATAGGTTTAAGGTGCGAGGGGCAAGGTTTAGAGGAGATGTACGTAGGAAGCATGGTTTAAGGTGCGAGGGGCAAGGTTTAGAGGAGATGTACGAGGCAACTTTTTTTTTTTTTGCACGAAGGTAGTGGGTGCCTGGAACTTACTGCCGGAGGAGGTGGTGGAAGCCGGGACGATAATGACATTTAAGGGGCATCTTGACAAATACATGAAAAGGATGGGAATGGGGGGATACGGACCCTGGAAGTGTAGAAGAATTTAGTTTAGACGGGCAGCATGGTCGGCGCAGGCTTGGAGGGCCGAAGGATCTGTTCCTGTGCTGTACTTTTCTTTGTTCTTTGTTCTTTGTTCTTTGAAAGAATCATTGTTCATCTTGCAACATTGACAGACTACTTTATTGCACTCCATTATGTTAGAGATTTCAGAAATGTGAGCAGACCGTCTTAATTGTTATTTCCCATGATGCTACATTGACTTGCAGACTGCTCTTCAGCTTTAGTTTACGGGTAAAAATTTTAGTATTAACAATTGGTCTACCCCTGTGGTCACTCATTTACCCTCCTGGATCATTAAAAAAAAAGGCGAGCTAAATTCTCCCATTTGCTTTTGCTTGACCAGAGCACACCACATCTCCAGTGCTTCTTTCTGCTGCCTTCCAGACTGCCCCATGCTCCCTCATATGGATCTTACCAGTACATTCTAGAATTGGCTGAAGCTACTTTACACGTGTTATGATTTTCTCCCAGGAGTTCCTGTCTGCATTCACATCCTCCAACCCCACACTGACAATACATGTTGCTGCCTGCAGGAGATAAATAGCCAAAAGGAGATTGTGAAATAAGTGGACACAATTATGATAGATGTTTGTTTTGTTCCATCAAAATATTTCTTTGACAATCTTGATGATTCTTGCCCTACTCCCAATCTGCTGTCACTGATGGTGTAGGTATTTCCTGGTGTATTTTCATTTTGTATAAAATTTTGTCTGTGAATTGAACTGATGTGTGCAAATTCAGGCATTGAATTGCATTGTGAAATTCAAAACTGCTAAGTATTATGTTTCCATATCAGTCTGTTCTCCAGAATAAAGTATTCAGAAATGGGGGAACAAAGTACTATTTTAAAATTGTATACTGTTTAAAACTAAAGCCATTAATTTTGTTTATAAATTTGAATGCAGACAGTCAGCAGAACTGAACAAACTGCGTCAGGACTATGCCAGATTAATGAATGAACTTACAGAGAAAACAAATCGCCTTCAACAGGAAGAGGCGCAAAAAAAGAACTTGGAGGTTTCCTGTGAGCAGACTGTTCAACAACTCAAGGTATAAAAATACTTCATGCAAACAGGATTTTGAGACATCAGTGGTTTGATGGATTTAGGTTAGCGGTTGTACAGATTATTGGAGGAAATTTCAGTTTTGCCAAAGTAAAAATTGAATGGTATGAACTTGTTGCCTCCCTGCCTGATTTAAATAATAATCTCTGAGAGCAGTAAGAAACATAATTAAATGTTCAGACAAGCCTTTTGTATATTTAACTTTGTATGCTTCTGTAAGATGAACCAATAAACTGCTGCAGAATGCAGTTATTTGGGGTGCTAGTTTTGAACCTAATGCTATTACTTGGATTTTATCAAGTAGATTCTTTTCTACAAGGAAAACAGGAAATGACAGAGGAAATCTGCGGAGGGAGAGAGTTAACTTGAATCCAAAGAGAAAATGCTGGAAAATCTCAGCAGGTCTGGCAGAATCTGTAGGGAGAGAAAAGAGCTAACGTTTCGAGTCCAGATGACCCTTTGTCAAAGCTCACCTTGTTAAGTTAACTTGAATTATTTCCTAAGCTTGTAATTTATTAACTTCTATACCGTAACACGTGGAGGGAGTTTTTCCTGAATAATTTTCTCTTTTGAGATCTCCTGGATTCTGAAGAATTTGATTAAATCGTTTTTTTTCTTCCTTTGGGTTTTTAAAGGTAAATTTCAGTTGGCAAGGTAAAACTGATATCGCTAGTTACGATGACTTCAATATTATTCAAACTAATCTTTAACTTGCATCAGAAACTTTTCTGTTGCTGTCTTGTGTTCCTTTGTGCTATTTATGTTGAAATCGTGTTTCACTCCTCTTCTCCATACTCTTTCATTTTGCCTCAGACCTAACCCTGCTCCCTATATCCATTAAAATGCTGACTGCCCTGGTCTCCATGACAGCTGATTTTTATTGTTAGCAGTTCTCTCTTCAGGTGTCGTCTCTCTCTACAATTTCAATAATCACCCACTGTTCAAACAAAATGCTTGGCTGCACTATCCTGGCAAACTACACCTATCCTGGCAAACTCAGTCTCATTTCCAACCACCTGTTCAAATACTTGAATGCCTCCCATCTCTACTGTTGAAACCTTCAAATCAGGCTTCCACTCTTGCTACAATAAAAACAGCCTTTATCAAAGTCCGAAAGGTACAGATTCCCTTCATGTCCTTGTCGACATTTCCTGCAATCTCTAACACAGTTGCCCACACCGTCCTCGTCCAATACTTCTCCACTGTTGTCCATCTAAGTCGCCCATCTCTCGCCTAGCTACATTTTTAGCTATCTAATTGTATCCAGAGTGTCACTTGCAATGGCTCGGCTTTCCATCCCTGCATTGTACCCTCTGGTGTCCACCAAGGATCTATCCTAAGTCCCCTCTTATTTCTCATCTATTCTCATCTCCTCTATCTATGTTAACAACCAAAAACAGTGTCAGTTTGATATATTGTTGCACGTTTTACTGTGGGCGTAAAACGTGTTTATTGGAGTGTATTAACACGCCTCCGTATTCGACGTGTGCTTAACACTACTAGGCTCTGTTGTATGTAATTATTCAGCTCTGGGAGTCGCCAGTTGCCGTATAGGCAACGTCACAAGTATTCCAAGGTCAAGTTCAAAGTAATAAAGACGATACACCGATTAGTAAGGTTCAAACGATCAATATTTATTATACAGTTATAATAAATACTCATGCACACTAAGGGACTAAGCTATAACTAAACTTAAGTGAACAGAATACTTATCTAACAGGAACAGGCAAGGTCAGAGAACGGGGCCTTCGTCCTGGTCTTGTACTGCAGCCTTCAGCAAGCGTTCTGGTACTGGGGGTCTAGTGGGCTTGGATCGCGTAGCGAGCGTTGAACTTACGGTTTCGGCGGCTGGTGCTCAACGGCTGGAGTCAGGATGCAAGATGTTTATCAGGGCCGGAGCACGGGTTTAACAGACCGGGCTCTGTGGGGAATTTGCCTTTATACCCCTCTCTAATGTCCTTGCCCCCTTCTAGGCGGGCTCTACCTTTCGGTACCGATTGGAGCGTTTCCAAACGGTTACCTTCGAAATCCTCCAATGCGGGGGCTGTCCTCGATGTTGGGGGGTGGTTTCGATATTCGTTACTCTGGTGCCATCCTGCCTGCACAACCAATTAAGTGTTACATTGAGATGGAAATGTTGCCATTGTTTGTGCCTGGATCTGGGCTGCCTCATCAGAATGCTAAGCGCTTTGCCATTAACACCTTTGGCTTGGAGATCTTGCACCTGGCCAGAAACGGGTTTGCTGCTTGCAAAATGCTAATTAGTTGAGAGTAGGCTGTCTGTTCTCACTAAACAGGCTTTTTTCCTTCTGTCTTCCATTTTAGTTTGGCTCAGTGTCCATTTTGCGTGGCCAGCATGGCTACAATATATCTGCATACATGCAGCTCTACACCACTACCACCTCTTTTGATACCTCCACTCCACTGTTGCTAAATTATCAGACTGCTCATCTGACATCCAGTCTTAGATGAACAGAAATTTGATCCAGTTAAATATTGGGAAGACTGAAGTCATTGTTTTCAGTCCCTGCTCCATACTCTGTTCCCTAGCATCCCTCTCCATGGTGACAGTCTGAAACTAAAGCAATCTGTTTGCAACACTTGTGCCATATTTATCCCCTGGATGAGTTTCCAGCTACAGACTCGTACCTTCACTAAGACCAGCACCTCTGTAACACGGTCTGACTTTGTACCTGTCCCTGTTCGTCTGCAACTGAAGCCTTCATTCGTTCCTTTGTTGCCTTTAGACTGTTGTGTTATGTAATTTGGAATAGCAGTTTTGAGTAAAAGATGCTCCAAACTTTGATGCGAGTTCAATGTGTTTTATTGAACTATTAGCACAGTTCTCAATGAGTTCAACTCTGCTAATCTAAATGTAGTAACTCAGTCTAACTGAACCAGCCTTGCTCTAAACCACGTGCTGGGGTGTGATGCTGAGGATACATCCTGTCTCACTCTGTAGATATTGGTCTGTGGAAAGAGGTGGGGTGTGAGTGCCTCATCCCTTTTTATAGTGAGATACCACCCCTGAGTGTCCTGACTGCTCATTGGTCGTGCCCTATTCTATGTGTTCATTAGCTGCATGTTTGCATATCGTGACATAGACTCTTCCAAAGCAATCATGACTGATCTCCCACATTTTACACTCTGTAATTGTGAGGTCATATAATTTCTATCCATATCTTGACTCACAGCAAGTCTTTTTCCTCTATCACCCCTTGTGCCCCCTGACCTACATTGGTTCCCATTCAAGCAATGTCATTTGTTTAAAATAAAATTCTTTATCCTTGTTCACAAATCCCTTCATGATCGTGCCACTCCCTATCTCTCCAATCTCCTCCAAACTCATGCTCTCCGATAATTGCACTCTAATTCTGGCCTGTTCAGCATCCTTGATTTTTACTGCTCCACTGGTGGTGCCCACGCCTTCAGTTACCTCAACACTTGTGTCTCTACCTCAATTTTCTCCTTTTTTTTCCAATTAAGGGGCAATTTAGCGTGGCCAATCCACCACGGTTGTGAGGGTGAAACCCACGCAGACATGGGGAGATTGTGCAAACTCCACATGGACAGTGACCCAGGACTGGGATTCGAACCCGGGTCCTCAGCACCGCAGTCCCAGTGCTATCCACTGCGCCACATGCTGCCTTCCATATTTCTCCTTTTGAGACACACTCTTTTTAATTAAAAAAGACAACCTACACCTATGACCAAGTTTTTAGTCATTCGACCTGATATCTTTTGTGACTTGTGTCCTGTTTGTTCTCCGATGAGGCTCCTTGGGATGTTTTATTAAGTTATAAATGTGCTGATATAAATAAAAATTGCTGCAGGGTAGGTGAATTGGCCAAGCTAAATTGCCCTTAATTGGGTAAAGAGAGAATTGGGTGCTCTAAATTTATTAATAAATACAAATTGCTGTTTTATCTCATGTTGGCTTGTTATCAAACCCATTGTAATTGAGCAGTGAAGGTTGTATAACACTTTATTACAGGAAGTAATTCAACTCATTGTGCCTGCACTGACTCTGGAAGAACCATCCACTTCCGTTTGCCTGCTCTTTCCATAGTCCCTGTGAAATTTCCTTATTACTTCAAATATTTATCCATTTCACTTTTAATTTTCTTCAATGGTTTCTGCTTCCATTGTTATTACTAGCGAATTCCATGCTGTATTAGATCACTGCATAAAGTGTATCTCCTATGCTCTCCCCTCGCATTTTTCATTACGTTCATGCCCCTTCATAACTGACTCGGGGATCAGTAGGAATAGTTTTCCTGGATTAACCTTTTATCATCCTCTTGTTGAGAACCCTACTCTATCGAATATTGACACAACTTCTCTCCTTTCCCCTGATCAACAAGTGTCTCATTGCTTGCATTAACTAATGACTCTCTTCAGCATCTTCTCCGTGGCCTTTTCATCCTTCCTAAAGTAGAATGCCCAAAACAGAATGCAGTCATCTAGTGGAAACCTAATCAATTATTTCCATGTGTTTAGCATTCTCTTTAGTATTCAGTAAATTGTAAAGCTCAGGATGTAAATGTGTATTTTTATAGCTTTATCAAATTGTTCTAATATGTAGCTGAACCCCTAAAGTATCTTACTTTGAAAAGAAGTTTTTTAATTCCGTTCTTTATTCTTCTTTATTTCTCCCAAAGGGATTACCTGTGTGTTTTAATCTGCCCTTTATCTACCCAATCAATGTTCCCAAAGTTTTCTTTGGTATAGTCACAAATTGGATCTTAAAGTAAATCCTGTCACATGAGAAAATTAGACATATTTCAAGTGCTATGGGCAAGATGTCTTATTTCTTGTTTTATGGAAATAAGTTGAGTATTGGTATTGTGTAGAGCAATAAGACAAATGCATCCACTGTTCCAGTTAATTAATCACATTTTACTTTGACTGAATAAATAATACCTAGATATTAATCATTCCTTTCTGCTGATCGTAATGTACTGTGCCATGTAATGTGTTTGTCTTATCAAAGGTCACATTTAAAAAACTTTTAAAACTAATTTCTATATTTATACTTTGAGTTGCAGGAAATAAGTTGTGTTGACAGTTTCAGCTTTGATTCGCAGACTCAGCTGCAGGAGGAAGTTGAAAGAAGACAAGAGGATATGCAGAAATTTCTCAGGAACATAACTACAGAGCACGAGAAAAGGCTAACAGAGGTGCAGGATGCAAAACAAGGTAATTTCCAGAAGCAGATATTTAATCATCTTTGGAGTATCACTTTTGTTTTGGGAAATGTTTTTTATTACATTTTTTAAACATTTCATTCAAAATTACAAAACATATGAACAAAAACTCTGAACCAAACACAAACTTCCCAAAAATGCCCACCACAACCTTTTAATGCGTGAAACAACTTAAAAGAAAAGAAACCCCCTTAGCTAATCACCCATCTCCCAAACAGCTAACGGTGACCAATTCTCTGAAATACAATATAAACGGCAGCCATCTCCGGTAGAACCTTTCAATCCACCACCTCACTCTGTATTTGACCTTCTAGGGGTTTCAAAACTCCATCAAATCCCCTAGCCACGTCGAGGCACTCGGCGGTGTGGCTAACCTCCAGACCAGCAGGATGCACCTCCGCGCCACCAATGAGGCGAAGGCAAGAACACCTTCACCCACCCAAACCTCCGGCACTTCTGAAATCTCAAACCAGCCACCAGAGGGCAGGATCTAGCTCAATATTTAGGATTTCCGAAATGGTGTTGAAAAAGGACCTCCAAAAACCCATAAGCTTAGGACCGAACCAAAATGTGTGTATGGTGTGCGGGCTCCCTTGAGCAGCGCGCGCACCTATCCTCCACCCCCTCAAAAAAAAAAAATGGCTAATCCTCGCCTTAATGAGGTGTGCTCGGAACACTATCTTTCGCTGGATAAGGATCAGACTTGCACACAATGACGTAGTACTCTCCCTCCGCATCCCCTCACTCTTCGCTCCACACCACCTCTTCCAGTATTGGCCCCAACTCCAACTCCGCTAGCCTTTTTAGCTTTCACCCCTTCCACCGAACTAAACTCTTCCCCTACGATCTGCTCATTCATGCTGGACGTACTGCCCTCCTATCCCGAGCAGGAGAGAATCCTCAAGATGGTGGCTGCACCACTAGGAAATCTGAAAAAAAATCTCTGAACAAAGCTCTGCACCTGGAGATACCCCCAACATGCCTGAGCCTAACAGTACACATTTCTCCTTCAGCTCCCCCAGGCTGGAAAACTGCCCCTCCAAAAATAAATCCGGCCTCCCCAGCCCTCTCTCAATGTACCAAATGTTGTATCTAACTGTGCTCCCAACAGGTAGCTAGCACAAATGAGAGCCAGCCTTCAAGCTGCCCCCAACTTAAAATGTTGGTGGAGTTGCCTTCATATTATTAGTGTGGACACTACCACTGGGTTTGTTGAGTGCCTTGCTGGAACAAATGGAAGTAGACTCGACTCCATCTGAGCCCAGAGAGCTCCCGGGTCCCTGCACCAACCCAACACCTTCTCCATGTTGGCCATCCAATAATAGTACAGTAAATTTGGCAATGCTGGACCCCCATGCCTGTCCCGCCCTCTGGAGAACCCCTCCAAGTTCTTGGGGCTTTACCCACCCAAATAAAGCTGGAAATAAGCTGCACCACCCTTGGGAAAACAACATGGGCAGGAACACCGTGAGACATTGAAATACAGATGGAAATCTCAGCAAGATGTTCATCTGAACTGATTGAATCCGGCCTGCCAACGATAACAGGGAACTATCCCAACTTTGCAAGTCGACCGTAACTCTATTCAGCAGGCTCATATATTTCAACCTCCAAAACCGCCCCCAATCCCCTGCCACATGGCCTCCTAAGTATTGAAAACTAGTCCCCGCCAACTCAGCGAACAGAGCGATGGTTTCCTAACCAAGCTGAAATATAGGCTTTTTGGAAAAAACACTTAATCACAGTTTTTTTTTTTCCAAATCCAGTCATCTGGACAGCAACTACTGCAGATTAATCAAATTTCAGCAAGTCCTACAATTCTAATTTTCTTGCGTCAGTATGTACAAAATACGTTCCTCCTCCATCTAAATCTAGGGAATTAACAGCCACTGAAGTACTTTGAAAAGATCTGCAGCCTTGTAAAAATTTCCCCCATTAAATATTTATCCAGTTTCCTTCTGAAAGTATGAGTCCGCTTCTGCCATTGTTTCGACAGTATTTGCGGTCGTCATAATTGTATTGTACTGTTGCATAATACTGCACCCTCACTCCAAAAAAACAATGCAGTCCAGTTGACTCATTACCTGATTTGTAAGTTGTTAGGTTGAGTGGGAAAGTTACATTAGGTTGGGTAGAGAAGGGGTGGGGAACAATTGGTTTGTAATCCCCAATGCACAGCATTATGAATCATGCAGCTGCTGTTTCTGTATTTCTCAGCCCAAGCCAAGTCATGTACCTTTTAAAATTCATGCACATTTTAATCTGTATCGCTAATTCTAGATTTAACATAATGGCCTGAATTTTGTGGTTGATGGTGGATGAACAGCTGCAAGCGTAATGTATGGCAAATGCTGTCTATGGGGTTTTAGTGGAATTTTGTGTGACAATACAGCATTGCTCCTTCTATTGAGGTATCTGGGATCTGTGTAAACAGGTGAACAGTTCAAGCAACAGTGTGCGTCATCATGCCTTAGTGAAGATTGCTCAATCTGATTTGGTTGAAGAATTGAAATCCCCCCCCCCCCCCCCCCCAAAAGTGTACATTCTATTTAATTCATTGTAAAATAATATACAAAAAAAGGTGAGGGACCATGTAGGTCTTCTCGTGGGGCTTGTGGAGTAAGAGTTTCTCTGGTAACTGGCGGAGGCCTGCCCAGCTGGGACTATAAGACCATAAGACATAGGAACAGAATAGGCAGCACGGTAGCATTGTGGATAGCACAATGGCTTCACAGCTCCAGGGTCCCAGGTTCGATTCCGGCTTGGGTCACTGTCTGTGCGGAGTCTGCACATCCTCCCCGTGTGTGCGTGGGTTTCCTCCAGGTGCTCCGGTTTCCTCCCACAGTCCAAAGATGTGCAGGTTAGGTGGATTGGCCATGATAAATTGCCCATAGTGTCCAAAATTGCCCTTAGTGTTGGGTGGGCTTATTGGGATAGGGTGGAGGTGTTGAACTTGGGTAGGGAGCTCTTTCCAAGAGCCGGTGCAGACTCGATGGGCCGAATGGCCTCCTTCTGCACTGTAAATTCTATAAAATTAGGCCACTCGGCCCATTGAGTTTGCATCTGCCATTCAATCATGGCTGATATTTTCATCATCCCCATTCTCCTGTCTTCTCCCCATAACCGCTGATCCCCTTATTAATCAAGAACATATGTATCTCTGTCACCACAGCCTTCTGTGGCAAAGAGTTTCCATAGATTCACTACCTTCTGGCTGAAGAAATTCCTCCTCATCTCTGTTTTAAACAATCATCCCTTTAGTCTGAGATTGTGTCCTCTGGTTCTAGTTTTTCCTACAAGTGGAAACATGATCTCCTCTTCTTCTCTCTCGCTCTCTCTCTCTCTCTCTCTCTCTCTCTCTCTCTCTCTCTCCTCTCTCTCTCTCTCTCTCTCTCTCTCTCGCTCTCTCTCTCTCTCTCTCCCTCCCTCCCTCCCTCCCTCCCTCCCTCCCTCCCTCCCTCCCTCCCTCCCTCCCTCCCTCCCTCCCTCCCTCCCTCCCTCCCTCCCTCCCTCCCTCCCTCCCTCCCTCCCTCTCTCTCTCTCTCTCTCTCTCTCTCCTCCTCCTCCTCCCCCCCCCCCCCCCCCCAATCCTTCTAAACTTCAACGAGTACAGACCCAGAATCCTCAACCGTTCCTCATACAACAAGCTCTTCATTCCAGGTATTGTTCTTGTGAACCTCCTCTGGACCCTTTCCAAGGTAAGCACATCCTTCCTTAGATACAGGACCCAAAACTGCTCCCAATAATCCAAATGAGGTCTGAACAGAGCATTATAAAACTTCAGAAGTACATCTCTGCTCTTGTGTTCTAGCCGTCTCAACATGAATGCTAACATTGCATTTGCCTTCCTAACTGCCAACTGAATCTGCAAGTTAACCGTAAGAGAATCTTGAACAAGGACTCCCAAGTCCCTCTGTGCTTCTGATTTCCTAAGCATTTCCCCATTAAAAAAAAGTCTATCTATGCCTCGATTTCTCCTTCCAAAATGCATAACCTCACACTTTTCCACATTGTATTCCATCTGCCACTTAGCCCACTCTCCTAGCCTGTCCCAAGACCTTCTACAGCCCCTGCCTCCTTAATACTACCTGTCCCTCTACATATCTTTGTATCATCTGCAAAGTAGCAATAGTGCCTTCAGTTTCTTCTTCCTGATCGTTAATGTATTTTGTGAAAAGTTGTGGTCCCAGCATTAACCCCTGAGGCACACCACTAGTCACCAGCTACCATCCTGAAAAAGACCCCTTTATCCCCACTCTCTCTCTCTCCCTCTCTCTCTCTCTGCCTTCTGACAGTCAGCCAATCTTTGGATCTTGCCGTTAGCACCATGGCCTAACTTTTTCTAGTATGTTTAAAGATCTCAACTTCTCTCTCTTTGTGTATGTGCCAGATCTCTTCAAATTATGAGTTGAGTTTTGTGGAGGAGCAGTTCATGTGTGCACAGAAAGTGCAAGTTACTGTCCCAATCACTATGACACTGTGACAGCCTTGCCACAAAACCAGGCCATTGTATTCTCTGTGCACATGGTGATGCTAAATTGTGCATCAGTTAGCAATGGCAGTGATTGCTTGTTGTAACATCTGGGGAGTTCTATGATGTAAACTTGGCTGTACCTCTGCAGATATCTAAATTGGTGAACTAAACAGATGTGATTAGCGGACTATATATTTCAGTTGACCGTGTGTGTGCTAGCTGTTTAACTAGCAGATATTAAACTGGGCAGTTAATGAAACAGCCTGGTGATACCGCAAATAATGAGAAAGTGCCTTTGAGCTGGTACGTGTCTTTCAACTTATTAATTGTGACTATATCGTAATCTTGTTTTCTAGATTTACAAAGTAAACTTCTGGTTGCTGAAAATGAAATTGGTAATAAAACTAAAGAGGTCCAGAGCTTGCACAGTAAACTCACTGATACCATGGTATCCAAACAACAAGTTGAACAAAAGATTATTCATCTGGTAACGACAGAGCAAAAACGAGTTAATGCAGATGAGACCCTGAAGAAGCAAGTACAGGTACTGGCAGTCATGGATCTAGGTGGCAAAACTACATTTGAGGTTGATTTTAGATTTTTCCTTCCAAAGACCATTCGTGCTATTACATTAGTGCCTCCACTCTTCCCATGCACCCCACCACTCTCAAAACAATACAGAATTCAGCGCAAGGGTATTTATGTCCTCCAGTTATGTTGTAACTGACTCTACTTATTCAATGCTCTTGATTGAGTCGCTTTTTAACCTAAAGTTTTCTATCTGGTCTATACGGATTAAACACACTGAAAACGCTATCTGTTTTAAGATATGGGGAATTCAGCCTTTGTTCCTATGATATTTGATGTTCCAGTTGTCTTTAGTTCAGTTGTATAAGGGAAGAATTGAAGTTTGACTCAGTGTTGAGACTTGGAACAGTCTTCCCAGAGACCAGCAGGTTACTTGGTGCCTTTTGGCTGGGAATGGTGCATTAGTAATCCTCTGCCCTTGCCTACCCCCACCCTGCACACAGAACAAATTTTCATTTTTTCAGCGAGCTTTCATGTTTACTTGGGATAATTTAATCTTTACTAACTGGTGCATAAGTTGATTTCCATTAAGTGAAATTATAAACATCACTACACAACTGAGTTTGTTTTGGCAAATGAAGACACAGTACATTTGATATGAAATGTATATCCTATATTGTAATGCACTCTTTAACTATTCATCTTGGCACTTGTATAGAGTTTTACAGATGTTTATTTAGAAGACGTTCTCTAGTCTAGTAGACTTAAAAACAAATCTAGTCAGAAAGAGTCAAATTCAAGGAATCTTTGTCCCGCGCACCCAGCACCAACATCTGATTGTGTTTTTTTAAAAGAAAAAAAAACATAACTTGGAACAATTGCTAGCGAGAGTAAATTTTTAAGCAGTTTTCATTTCCACAAACTGTGCTATTCTGCTTTGATAGTGAAAGATTAAAAAAAAATGTTTACATGGGAGGAAAGCAAAAGCTAGCCAGAATAGAACTGAATACTTATACGGGCTGTTTAGCACAGGGCTAAATCGCTGGCTTTGAAAGCAGACCAAGTAGGCCAGCGGCACGGTTCGATTCCCATAACAGCCTTCCCGAACAGGCGCCGGAATGTGGCGACTAGGGGCTTTTCACAGTAACGTCATTTGAAGCCTACTCGTGACAATAAGTGATTTTCATTTCATTTCATTTTGTCCCCATCTTATGAATCAACAGGGCCAGCACATCTGTTTACACCTCCGTTTACCTTCTTATAGAACACTTAAGATGTATCTTTTGTATTCCGAAACCTGTAGTCTTAAATATAATTTTAAGTTGTCCACTTTCCATAAATTACTTTCCAAAATATTCTAGAATTGACTAGTTGACCTTTTGTGAAATCTGAAATTTTTGGTTTGGTTTATAATGGGTGGAAAACACACTTTAAGAAAACTGCAAACTTATTTTTCCTGCTCACTCACTCTGTACTTAACTGATCTAGTTCGGCTCAAACCTTCTGTATCTTTCTTGTATTACTGTCAGGTTGAAAGTGAACTGCTGATGACCCCTAACCCCCTTTTTTGAACTGATCAGTGAATTTCAAGAATAGGAATGCTGCATGTATTAATTTAACCCTCCATATGTAGTCAAGGAATTTTGCAGCAGCAGAATTTTAGGAAATTTTTGAAGAAAATATTTTCTTATTTAAAAAAAAAACTAACTCAGCAGTGAATACACACACAGACACAGACACACACAGACACACTCACTAACACTTAACAGGGCTAAAATATAATGCACCGTTAAAACTTGTAAGGGGAAAAGGAAATGTTAATTTCCCACTTGCCGGATCATGTTTTCCAGGTCTGAGGCCTGGTGAAGAGTTATCTTTTAGTTGGAATCAATTAACTGATTTCAGCAGCTGGGGTTGAAGAGATTTGAAAGGCGGAGGTTGGTTTCTGGTTGTTTATTCAATTTCCGAACTGTCAGTTCTCGTATGGGTTGATGTCTAGGTAGACGATGATGCATTGTGCAGGCCTGAGAAAGTGTGAGCTTTGTTGGGGTAGATTTGGGGGGGGGGGGGGGGGGGGGGGGGAAGGAATGTTACCCCAGGTATTACTTTCTTTTCTGTGTGTCTCCTCAGCAAACCGCATTTCTATTTAATGATGCAAAAGGACAAACGTGGCTACTGCACCGTGTTAACTCCTCACAACTGGTTTCTTCCTTTAGATAGGGTGGTATCCTTCGACTGAGCCGCATTCTGCTGTATTGTTTCTGGATTGCTGTCCCATTTATTAAGATGTGCACCTTGATGGGTTAAAACAATTACTTTTTTCCCAAAAGACCCATCCAATTCAGGGGTACGTTCGGATGATTTGTCCGGATATGCGTAATTAATGCCTTTTTCACTGGAACACTTTTTTTTGTCCTTGAGACAAGCGAGTCTGTTCCGTTACTGGGTAGTGTCACCTGATAAATGGCCACTTTGTGGACACAGTGACCATTTAAACAATATTTTGAAAAACTTATTTGTTCGGTGTCCATATTGAATGAGGTCTGTACTTTAAATTATGAATATGCCATGCCTTACATGACACCTGTTTCCCTATCCTGGGGGGAGAAGTGTTTGCCTAATCTAGCCAAAATTCATGGCTTTGGTGGATTTTTGGTGCACCTAGGCTAGGAAAGTGCAGGAGGGCCCCTGAGCCGACTGAAAATAAAATAAGAATTCATAAATATGCTCATCAATGCAGGGATTAACAAAACCATGTTCAGGAAGGGGCATTAAAACTGGTTGTATGTATTTGAATATTTTCATAAATTTTGCATATTTCTCATTGCTGTTTCACCTATTTTTCTCTGCGTATTGTTTAAAATAAAAGGACCTTTTGGAACAGAAACAAGCCATGAGTGCTCAGATACAAAATCTTCATTCCCAATTGGCATCACAGGTAAAGTGATCTTTTTGAACGTATTAATTTCAATGTATCAAGATCTAAAAATAAGTTGTCTTGAAAGTAACCAGAGTTCTCTTTTCTGATCATATCTAAGGAATTTTCCAACAGAGATTGGCCGTTTGGCCTAACCTGTGTGCTGAATCTTCAATTATGTCTGAAAAATGTTTATATATGGATGTTGTAAGATAGTACGGTCATTTAGGCTATGATTTTTCTAGAGCTGTTTGTGGATATTGACAGCCTAAAGTCTTGCCTCAAGGGTATAGTGCTTGAAAGCTGTTGACGGCTCCCTTAGGAGAGGGAGAGAAAGTTCTAGGGGTTTCGTGCACACATTATGGATGTTAACTGACCTTCACCGTCAAAATTTTGAAACTGCCCGAGAGAGGGATGTTTAGTTTATGGAAAAATGTGTTTAGCCGAGATTCAGGGACAAACATTCCATGTTATGGATCAGTTTCTTAATAATAACATTAAAGGGATGTTAATTTCGCCAGTGGAACTACTGATGTACATTTTAAGTTTGTTTTATTATTATCCACTAACATTAAGAAAAAAACAATTTCATCATTTCAAACTTTTATTTCAAATGGAAAAATCTGGTTTGTTCCTGTGGGAATCTACTGTTTTTGTATCTTGTTCATGTTTTTTAATTGGGAGAATCCACATTGCTTGTATATTTAAAAACTTTGGTCTGTAAAGTACTTTTCAGTAGTACAACTTTTGCACAGCAATTCCAGTGCATATATATTAATTCAACGCTGGCATTTATTTGTTTTTGTCTTGCACTGTAGAAAATATGATCAATATTCAGAATGAACTTCATGTTCATTAAATGTTCAACTTTTTATTGTCAAAATTACAATCTGCCAAATTATACATCTTCTTTTATACGTAGGCTTCTGCAGCATGTGTGCTGGACGAGTTGCAGAAAGCGTAAGTCTAAATAGCTATATGGTTAATCTCCTGCTTGTATATGTAAAAATAGCCATCTGACCTTTTCAATTAGAGGTCCCTGCTTTTGCTTCTTGGACTTTGCCACCTGTACTGAGCAGGGTAGCACAACTCATTGGTTTCTGCAGGAGAATGCATTTCGTTTTGTGGCCAAATGCAGTTCTTGCTACAAACATATAGGTCATATCCCAGTCGAAGGTATTAAATGTAAACCTGTTGCGCCGAGCATTGCTTTCCTATCACTTTTAAGTAAATATGCATTTCCAATCACTGTTTATTTTGCTGGTTTTGATACCTGCGGGTGTTTGCCTGTAGATGTTTGTTGAAGGGAAGGGAGGGCTTGATTGGGATCTTGCTGCAGGAGTCTTGTTTGGAGAATGGTTACTTCTCTTATTTTCCTCCCACGGGTCTTCCATCCAAATAGAAAGTTTGGGGAGCTCCAGTAAACGCTCCTGGAGTGTCTGAGTTATTCACTCTGCAAATCCTGAGTGTGAGATACTGGATGATTATTCCTGTAGAGCCAAGTGCCTTGGGGAGGAAGGAAAGATTAACCTGGGTGTGCTCATCATTTTAACTTGATCAGCCGTTACTTATCTCTTTGGTTTACTGAATTTAAGGTATTTCAAGTCTGCAGATCTGGTTGCTGCTACTCGAATGATCAATGTCAATGAGATAACCTGAGAGGTTTAATCTGTCACCTTATGTTGTATAATTAATGTATCATTAATTTATTTTGTTTCAATTCAAAGGATTTCAGGTAAAGACAAACAAATAAAGTTGATGGAGGAATCTTTAGAAGACCGGCATCTTCATGTAACAAGCAAAGAACAAGATATACAAGTAAATACTTAATTTAAAAAAAAAAAACTAGTTTCCCAGTGTGCCCATAGAATTGTTATTTTTTGTGTAGGCTTATGTGATCAGTTCAGAAGTGTATCCCTTCACATACATAATAATGACCTTCACTTTAAATCATATAATTTTGCATCTATGTTGTCAAATCTCTTTAGCCCCACATCTTCACGTTCCTTTTGTGAGGGAAAAATAAAAGTGTACAATGAGAAATTGCAGTTCTGCAGTAATGTTTGAAAGGGGTAGGTCACCCTGCCAGCGATTTGACCAGAGAGCTTTTTGGAATAATGCTCATACTGAGCACCCAATTAATTTTTTCCAATTAAGGGGCAACTTAGCATAGCCAATCCACCTACCCTGCACATCTTTTGGGTTGTGGGGGTGAAACTCAAGCACACTGGGAGAATGTGCAAACTCCACACGGACAGTGACCCAGGGCTGGGATAGAACCTGGGACCTCAGAGTCGTGAGGCAGCAGTGCTAACCACTGTGCCACCGTGCTGCCCCGATAATGATCACAGTTACCTGATGTACAAATAAGAGAAATGGTTTCCAGCAGATTTGTTTCTCGCCATTGTTATCTTTTTGTGGCCTTATTATGAACTGAAAATTAAGAGGCATCAATTTATCAACTGAAGTACAGGCCTTTTAAGCCGTTAGAAAAAATTGCCCCTTGTATGTTTTAAGGAAGAATGTACTTTTCTTCCTAAAAAAGTTCTATTGATAATCCTGGCTGAATTTCTCCGACGGTTTATGTTGCCAATCGGCACCAGAGTAATGTCGCCAATTAATAATGATGCTCTTAGTCGCTAGGTATCAAATGATGCCACCACAAGGTTTTACCGGATAGCGATCAAACACCAAACAACCAGTTAGTTCGTTCAAGTTCAATGATAGTAATTACTTCGACATGCACCATAAAACACTACGAGCTAAATTACACCTAACACTACAACAACCTGTACTTGACTTCAGGCACCCGGCTTTGCACAGAGGAATAAGGCCTTTGTTCGGATCTTGCGTAGCTGGGTCTGGAGAAGTGACTTTGTTTCTGCTGGGCTTATCCGTCTGGTAGCGATTGTTGGTCTTGAACTTGCTTCTGATCTTGGTGCTGCATCAGGCGTAGACCGGGCCAAGAGAGTGCCGGTGCGGCGGGGCCAAAAGAGACTGAACACTGTCTCTTATTAACCTTCGGGGGTTTTGCGCTCTTTTGGGCGGCCCTTGGCTTTGGACCCAATAATTCGGCAGGCTTCGATTACTGCCTTCGATTTTAGCCAATACTGGGCGGGTGCCTTGATGGCGTGTCGTGAGCGGTCATTGACCTTGGCTGTTTGGGCTTCCTGGGTGAAGGGAGTGGCACTGAGGAGTCTGGATCTGTATCTGATATCTGAGTGCATCTTTTGTTCTGGGGAAAAGGGCCATTAGAAAGCAAATCGGCTGGGGTTTCGATAATGTCTGGTTATCTAGTGGCAAATATACACTTAAGCTCTGAGTTCGTCTGGATCCTGCATTGGCCATATTTCCCATGATTCGTTGCAAGTGGCCATGTTTCCCTTTGTAAATGACCATCCCAGATGGCTGCATTTATATTTCAGAAAGTGTTCTACGAGCAACGTAAGGATGTCTTTGATATTTCAAGTTGCCAGAATTTATATGCAGAATTGGTGTTTGTACATTTTACATGGTCCTATTTGTTTGTTGCTTATCAAAGGTAGAATGTGCATGTAAAATTCTACCTTTTTAAAACAAAAGTCAGCAAAAATCACATGACATGGCTATTATGTGTCGGAAAAAGGTTGATCTGAGAAACCAATATCCAGAAGGAAATGAACAGTGACATTAAATGACCGTGGTTAGATCAGCTGGAAGGAGGTACTCCATCTTCTCTGGACCCCAAATTCTCAATAATACAACATTTCTTTGACATGCAATTAGGTTTTCTCTTCAATACATCATTTCTATGTTTCATTAATTTGAGGCTTGATCAAATTAAAAAACAAGGAAAATGGCTGGGGGATCGGGTAACACATATTGGAACACTGATTTAAAAAATAGATTTCTATAATGACATGTAGAAAGAAAATAACAAAGTTAAACTTCCTGTTTGTCTCCATATACAGATTACTCTCAGTCCCACTTGCCGCTGAGCATAGAATAGGAGAATATAGCAATTGAACACATGACTGGAAAGCTGCTGTAGGAGGGAGGATGTCAGATTTCTGAGGTATATGGACTGGTTCTGGAGAAGGTGGAATCTTCTGTACAAGTCCGGTGGACTGCACCTAAACAGGACTAGGGTGAATATCTCCATGGGGAGGTTTGCTAGTACTTGTGAGGGGGGTTTAAACTAGATTGGCAAGGCAGATTTGTATAAGATTAATTCAGAGCACAGAATGGGTGAGTGGCTATGAAGGTTAGAGAATCAAAGGTTAAAAAGTATACAACACAGGAATTTGGCAGTGTAGGTGTGTTTTTAGCTGAGGGCACAGATGATGGCAACATGACAGCATTGTTGCCACGGAAACCTAACCTAGAGGGTCAAAAATGGCAGCTCAACATTCTTGGATCTAGTTTTCAGGCAGGACAGAGAGGGATTTAAAAAAACAGTGAGTGTAGCATGATTGGTTAAGGAATCAATTATGGCTGCAAGGAGGGATGATTTACTAAATCAATCATCAAATGAGGCCATATAGGTTGAACTCGGGTGCAGCAATTCTGCTAAGTGTGTACCATAGAACTTTAAATAGCGAAAGGGAGATGGAAGAACAAATATGTAGAGTGTGCAGGGCCAATAGGGTAATAATAGTTGGGGAAGTATCCTAATATCAGTTGGGATGTGAACAGTGCGAGAGGCAGGGGGCACAACGAAACTGCATTTAAAAGACCTTTAGCATGTATGTAACGAGCCCAATGAGAGCGGACACAATTCCAGATTTGGACTTGGGAAATCGAGCTGGACAAGTGGCTGAAGTAGTGGTGGGGAATCACTTTGGAGGTGCTGTCCATAATGCAGTTATATTTAGCATCATTATGGAAAAGGGCAAAGATAGAACAGGAATAAGTTCTAATCTGGTGGAAAACAAATTTTGTGAAGCTGAGAAGTACTCTGGCTAAAGTGGACTGAATGCAGTTGTTTGAAGGAAAGTCAGTGGCAAATGGGTAGGTGACATTCAAAGGAAAGATTCTACAGGCACAGTGTAGACTACTCCCCATGGAAAATAAGGGTGGTACTACCAAATCTAGAGCTCCTTGGTTATCCAGAAGTACAAGGGGAAGATGGAGCAGAAAAAGAAAGCTCATGATAGCCACTAAACGCTTAATACTGTAGAAAGCCTAGAGGTATGTGTTTGCTTTGTTTGGCCCCTTGTTTCGCACTGTAACCAATCGCTGTTTGTCGATGTACCATTTGTCAATGTTTTCTGTTGATCATTCTTTTGTCTACTATGTATGTACTGTGTACGTTCCCTCGGCCGCAGAAAAATACTTTTCACTGTACTTCGGTACATGTGACAATAAATCAAATCAAATCGGGTGTCTTGTGGACACGGAGGTAGGAAAGCAAAGAGGATATTTTTTAAAAGGGCTAGTTAAATCAAGGAAAATGCATGCTTTAAGAGCACAAGGATAACCATTGTTAGGGCCTAGGTTACGGCCTGTCAGATTTGTACAAGGTAACTTCTGCATGGATGCACAATTCTTCACAAAGCAGAAGAATGAGGCAGACTTTCTAGTTCTAGTTTTGTCTCCAGTATTTCACAATGAGCATAATGAGAGAGGAAGTACTGGAGCGACTGCCATCTTTGAAGGTGGATAAATCACCAGGGCTGAAGAGATTGTATTAAAGGATGTCAGTGAGGAAATGGCGGATGCTTGGATGATTATTTTTCAATCCTCACTAGATACAGGCGAGGTACCAGAGAATTGAGGGTCTACGTATGTTGTACCATTATTTCAAAAAGGTCTGAGCAATAGGCCAAATAATTATATGCCAGTCAACTTGACTTTGGTGGTGGGCCAATATTAGAATTAATTCTGAGACAAGATAAACTGTCATTTAGAAAGGAAATGATTGATCTGGGATAATCAAAACTGTTTTGTTAGGGAAAGGTTGTGTCTCACTATTTAATCAATATCTTTGAGAAAGTAACCAGGGAGATTGAAGGTAGTGCAGTGGATGTTATCTACATGGATTTATGTAAGGTATTTAATGAGGGCTCGCATGGCAGCCTGATCAGAAAAGTAAAAGCCCATGGGGTGCAGAAAAATGTGGCAAGTTGGATTCAAAATGAGTTCAGCGACCAAGTCAGGTCGGTGGTTGATGGATGCTTTTGTAAATGCTATTCTACAGGGCTGTGTTCGGGCCCTTTGTTGGAATGATAATTTAAACTTAAATGTGGGAGGCATGATTGGGAAAATTGCAGATGGCACAAAGATTGACAGTGTAGTTGATTGGTAAAGAGGATAACTGTCGACTCCAGAATAATAATGATGGTTTGTTGAGGCGGGTGGCAAATTAAATTCCATCCAGAGAAGCGAGAGGTAATGCATTTTAGGAGGACAAACAAAGCCAGGGAGTACACAATAAATGGAAGGATATTGAGTGGTGTAGAGGAAATGAGTTCATGTTCACAGGTCCTGAAAGTAGCAGGACCTGTGGATAAAGTGGTGAAAAAAACATATGGAATGCTTTCCTTTAGTGGACAAGGAATAGAATACAAAAGTGGGGAATGCAATGCTGCAACTGCATAAAACATTCTAATTAAAAGGTGATAAATCCCCATGTGCCAACAGACATCATTCTAGAGTCCTAAAAGAAGTAGCTGCTGCGATAGTACATCCGTGGGTTTTCATTTTCCTAAACCCCTTGATTCTGAAAAGGTCCTATTAGATTGAAAAATAATGAATATAACTCCTCTATTAAAGATAATAGGGAGGTGGAAAGCATGATACCGCAGGCTAGTTACCTTAACTGTCATTGAGAAAGTGCTGGAATCTATTTTGAAGGAGGTTTTAGCAGGGCACGTACAATATCTCAATGCATTCGGGCAGAGTCAACATGGTTTTGTTGAAGAGAAATCATAGATAAAGGGAACCAGTGGATGTGGTGTACTTGGATTACCATAATCAAAGTGCCACATCAAAGATCACAAACAAACTAAGACCTTGTGTTGTAGTGTTAGCATGGAAAGAGGATTGATTAGCAAACAGGAGACAGAATGGGCATAAAAGGGTCATTTTAAGTTGGTGTGATATAATGAGGGGAATGCCTCTGGGATCAGTGCTGGGGCCTCTCCTGTTTACAATCTATATCAATGACTTGGATGTCAGGGTCATGGGATTGAATGTATGGTTGCTTAATTTTCTGGTGACACAAAGATAGGTAGGAAAGTAAATTTATGTAAAGAACACCAGGTGTCTGATGTCTGCAACGGGATATAGAATAGGCAAAAATGTGACGGATGGTGTGTAATATGGTAAAATGTGAACTTGTCCACTTTGACAGGGTGAATTAAAAATAGCAGTATATTATTAAAGTGGCAAGAGATTTCTGAGCAGGGGATCTGGGTGTCCATGAGTCAAAAAAATGTTAGTATGCAGGTACCGCAGGTGTTTAGAAAGACAAATGGGATGTTGTTTGTTGCAAGACAAATGGAATATAATGGTGGAGATATATTGTTACTGTATAGCGTACTGCTGAGATCATACCTAGTGTACTGTTCCTAATTTAAGGTGGATGCTGAAAGGATATTGGGCGCGATTCTCCGCTCCCCACGCCGGGTGGGAGAATCGCGGGAGGGCTCCCCGACAATTTTCACGCCCCCCCCCCCCCCTTCGGAAGAATCAGCGCTCGCCGTTTTTCACGGCGAACGGCGATTCTCCGACCCGGATGGGCCGAGCAGCCTGCCGTTCGCGGCTGTTTCACGACGGCCGCAAACACACCTGGTCGCTGCCATCGTGAAACGGGAGTGAGAAGCCCGTTTGGGGCTTGTAGGTAGCCTAGCAAGGAATGAGCACCACGACTGTGCTCGGGAGGGGACAGGCCCGCGATCGGTGCCCACCGATCGTCGGGCCGCGTCCAAATCGGACGCACTATTTCCCCTCCGCCGCCCCGCAAGATCAAGCCACCCACCACATCTTGCGGGGCGGCTGAGGGGAAAGACGGCCACCGCGCATGCGCGGGTTCGTGCCGTCAGCGTCATGACATCAGCCGCGCATGCGCGGGTTGGAGCCGGCCAACCTGCGCATGCGCGGCTGACGTCATTAGGCGTGCCGGCCACGTCATTCTTGGCGCAACGCCCCCGTGGCCGAGAGTTACGGAGCGCTGCTCCTAGCCCTGCCGGGAGGGGAGAATAGGGGACGAGGAGCGGCCTCCGAGGCCGTCGTGGAACTCGGCCGAGTTCACGACGGCCCTCCCGATTTTTCCCGCGAGCGGAGAATTCTGCCCATTAACTTTTCAGGGAGAGACTAGAACTAGAGTGCACAGCTTTAAAATAAGGGGTCCCCCATTTATGACGTTGTTGAGATGTTTTGATGGTTGTGAATTTGTGGAGCTGTCTTTGCCAGAGAGCCTTTAGATTCTTGATTGACAGGGGAGTCAAAGGGTATTGGGGGGGGGGGGGGAAGGAAAGGAAAGTGAAGTTGAGGCCACAATCCAATCCGTTGTGATCTTATTGAATCAAGGAGCAAATAACTGCCTTCTGCTCCCTAGTTCATATGTTTATGCGAATTAAGAACCTATCACGATGGCAAATACCGTCGTACCTCTGCATCCCAAATTTGAAACCTTGCCTGACTACAATGGTGAAAAGGACCTGAGAAAAATTAGTTTCAAACCGAGGCAAGGATACATGCGGTCGAGCAGGTGGCTCTTGCTTACATATTATGTAATTTCTGGGTTGTCAGCAGAATTGTGTATTCCCCCACATTCAGCTGTCTCATTCCATCCTTCTCGCTTTCTCTTCCCCACCCATGAAAAGGTGTGCTCGTGAGGGCTCCTGGTGATGGCACGTGGGAGGAGGTTGTGCATTAGGTAGTTCCTGCCAGGGTACTTGATTATTTATTTATTTGCCTGGTTCCCATGGTTTAAGGTAGGCAATCTCTTCCTAATAAGGGGTTTGCCTCCTCATCAACTCCTCCTGCTGCTTGGATGGAGCGACCCTGGCGACCTACTCCTCCCCGGATCTGGAATACCTGACCGTGAAGTGCCGCCCATACTATCTTCCACGTGAGTTCACTTCAGCAATTATCACAGCGGTCTATATCCCACCCCAGGCAGAAGTGAGGAAGGTGCTGGATGAACTGTACACAGTTATAAACAACTACAAAACAGAATACAAGGAGACCTTGTTCAACGTGGCCGGTGACTTCAACAAGGCCAACCTCCAGAGTGTACTGCCAAAATTCCACCAGCACACTCCAGTCCCACCAGGGGCGACAACACTCTTGACCACTGCTACTTAAAAATCAAGTGCGCCTACCATTCAATCCCCCGACCGTACTTTGGGAAATCAGACCATAAGATGGTGCTCCTTCTCCCGGCATTCCAGCGGGAGAATCCAGCTAAGAAGGTCGTGCAGTGCTGGTCTGAGGAAACAGAAGAGCTCCTCCGTGAATGCTTAGAGACAGTGGACTGGTCCATATTTAAGAACTCAGTGACCACCTTAAATGAATGTGCCACCACCGTCATAGACTTCATCAGCAAATGTGTGGACGACTGCAGTAAGAAAGCAGTACGTACGTTCCCCAAACAGAAACCATAGCTCAATCGCGTGATTGCCTCCCTACTGAAGGACAATTCTGAGGCGTTCCAGTCAGGTGACCCTGACCTATACAAGAAATCCAGGTACAACCTCCGCAAAGCCATCCGAGATGCCAAGAGAGAATATCAAACCAAGCTAGAGTCACAGACAGACTCTTGGCGATTGTGGCAAGGACTAAACAACATAACGGGCGACAAAACGAAGCCGAGCAGTATCTCCAGCAGCAGTGTACCCCTCCCTGATGAACTCGATGCATTCTGTGCTCGGTTCGAGCAGGTAACCAACAATTCGCTGTTGAGTGCCCCAACAGCCCATAACTCACACCCATACCCACCATCACAGCTTCCAAAGTCAGACCGGCCTTCCTGAAAGTGAACCCTCGGACGGCGACGGGCCCAGACGGGATCCCTGGTCGTGCACTCAGAGCCTGCGCGGATCAGCTGGCAGAGGTGTTCTCGGACATCTTTAACCTGTGCCTACTCCACTCCCGAGGTCCCCACCTGCTTAAAGAAGACCACCATCATACCGGTGCCAAAGAAGAACCAGGCAACACTCCTCAATGACTACCGTCTGCTGGCCCTGGCTTCAATCGTAATGAAGTGCTTTGAGAGGTTGGTTGTGAAGCGCATTACCTCCATACTCCCAGAACGCCTTGATCCACTGCAATTCGCATACCGTCGCAACTGGTCCACAGCAGACGCCATTTCCCTGGCCCTACACATCCCTAGAGCATCTCGACAACAAGGACTCCTACATCAGATTCCTATTTATTGACTACAGCTCCGCCTTTAACACCATAATCCCAGCCAAGCTCATATCAAAGCTCCAAAACCTAGGACTTAGCTCTTTAATCTGCAACTGGATCCTCGGCTTTCTGACCAACAACCACAATCAGTAAGAATAAACAACAACACCTACTCCACAATAGTCCTCAATACCGGGGCCCCGCAAGGCCGCGTACTGAGCCCCCTACTCTACTCCCTGCGCACACACACGGCTGCGTGGCAAAATTTGGTTCCAACCCCATCTACATGTTTGCTGACGATACGACCATAGTGGGCCGGATCTCGAATAACGACGAGTCCGAATACAGGAGGGACATTGAGAACCTAGTGCCGTTGTGCAGCGACAACCATAACAATCGCTCCCTCAATGCCAGCAAAACTAAAGAGCTGGTCATTGACTTCAGGAAGCAAAGTACTGTACACACCCCTGTCAGCATCAACGAGGCTGAGGTGGAGATGGTGAGCAGTTTCAAATTCCTAGGGGTGCACATCACCAAAAATCTGTCCTGGTCCACCCACGTCGATGCTACCAAGCAAGCACAACAGCACCTATACTTCGTCAGGAAACTAAGGAAATTCGGCATGTCCACATTAACCCGTACCAACTTCTACAGATGCACCATAGAAAGCATCCTATCTGGCTGCATCACAACGTGGTATGGCAGCTGCTCGGCCTAGGACCGCAAAGAACTTCAGAGAGTCGTGAACACCGCCCAGTCCATCACACAAACCTGCCTCCCATCCATTGACTCCATCTACACCTCTGCTGCCTGGGGAAAGCAGGCAGCATAATCAAAGACCCCTCCCACCCGGCTTACTCACTCTTCCAACTTCTTCCGTCGGGCAGGAGATACAAAAGTCTGAGAACATGCACAAACAGATTCTTAAAAAGCTTCTTCCCCGCTGTTACCAGACTCCTAAATGACCCTCTTATGGACTGACCTCATTAACACTGCACCCTGTAGCTTCATCCGATTCCGGTGCTTACGTAGTTACATTGTATACCTTGTGTTGCCCTATTATGTATTTTCTTTTATTTCCTTTTCTTTCCATGTACTTTATGATCTATTGAGCTGCTCGCAAAAAAATACTTTTCACTGTACCTCGGTACACGTGACAATAATCAAATCCAATCCAATCCAAGTAGAGGGGTCCTCGAGGTGAAGTATATTGAAAAAGACCACAACTAAGAAAACTGTGGCTGGAAAATCCTTCAATTGATTTGGAGGCTTCGCTTCGAGCCTCAGCTGGGATGATGGTCGTAGGTGAGGCAGTCAGAGCCACTTCCATCATGGCAGACATGCTAACGGTTACTGGCATAGCATCATGGATTACTGACCATAGAGTTCGAGAAACATTTTGAGAGGCAATGCAGGGTGAAGCTTGACACTAAGTCGATTGAGGAGGTGCTGGGGCCTGTTCATGTGAAGTTGGAGAGGACTTTGGAGGTAAAGGAACATTGCGATGTGCTGAAAGGGATGGTGCGGAAAGAGCAAGAATCCGAGGGCGAAGGTAGATGACTGGAAAATCGGTTAAGGAGGCAAAACATCATGATCATTGAGGTGGAGGGCGTGGGGCCTGAATTCAACTGCATATTTTTCAGATGTTTGGTAAGATGGTGGTGGAGGGAGTATGGTGCCCCCTCCAGAGTTGGATAGGGCAACACTCTGGCAGAAGCCTCATTCTTCTCCCCGGTAATTAAGGTGTACCCGAGGGTTGACTTATTTCTGGTGGGTAGCTCTCTTTTCCCTTGGGTGAGGAAGGCAGAATACTTGATCATTGCCATCTCTGGCCATGCCCTTTTATTGGGTAGATTTGGTTCTGGATTTGGGGCCCCTCTCAGTGCCCATTGTGGAGTTTAGATGTAGGGTTATTGGCGGATTAGGGGTTTTGTGGTGTTGCCTTTTTTTTTTGTGGCTCTGCTCGAACTACGGCAAACAGTGGGTTTGCCCTCCTTTTGTTTTGGTATCTATATTCTAATGCTCAGACTCGCCAGGTATCAAATGATACCATCACAAGGTTCAACCGGCTATTGATCAAAGAGCCAAACACCAGTCAGTTAGTTCAAGGTCAAGGGTACATTATTTACATACAATTAGTCATGCAACATAAACACTACTAGTTAACTACACCTATTGACTAAGACAACCTGTATTTAACTTCAGGCACCCGGCTTAGGTCAGAGGAACAGTGGCCGCTGTTCGATTCTGGATCTATCAAGTCTGGAGAAGTAACTGCTGCTCAGCTAGGCCCATCCGTCTGGTAGCGAGCGTTGAACTTGGACTTGCTTCTGGTGGTGCTGCACTTGGAAACACGAAGCCGGGGCGTCAGATCAAAGAGAGGACAAACATATGGCGAAGTCTCTTCTTATAATTGGGGGTTTTTGCGCACTTTTGGGCGGTCCTTCAGTTTGGACCCCACTAATTGGGTGATCCCCGATCACTCTGTTCGATTTCTAACCAATAAATGGGTGGGTGACTGGATGGCTGGGCGTGTCCCAAGCGATCACTGACTCTGTTGTTTACGCTTCCCTAGAACAGGGAGTGGTGCCAAAATATCTGGGACTGTACTGGCCGTTCAAGTACCAGTCCTTTGTCTTGGTGGAGATGGGCCATCAAATGCTAATCGGCCCATCAAAATGATAATTGGTCGGAGTTTCGATACCGTCTGGACTCCTTGCTTGCAAATATACATTTCAGGCTCTGAGCCTGCCTGAATCTTGCTGTGTCCATTTTACCCGCTGGGCTTTGCGAGTTTCTCTGTCCCTGGTTGTAAGTGGCCATCCCAGATGGCTATCGTGGGAATATGTGAGCATGTGGTATTGAATAAGAATGATTCAGTTTCGCCCTCCATGCTTCGGGAGGCCTTGAAGGAAGTGATTACAGGAGAGATTATATTGGACAAGGTGAACATGGAGAGGGAGGAAAAGGCGCAATGGCAGAGGTTGGTTGATTAGATGTTTGAGCTGAACCGCAGCCACTTGTGCGACCCTATCCCGGAGCTTCTGGCGAGCAGGAAAATACGCAGTTTGATCTGTTGTCTATGGGGAAGGCGGTGAGACAGTTGCAGTGTTCGAGGGGGAGGATCTTTTATGAGTATGGGGATGAGGCTAGCCTCCTGTTGGCTCATCAGCTTAGGTGGCAGGCGGCCTCCTGAGAGATTATTCAGGTTAGGGATTTGAGTGGGAGTTTGATTTCCACCCCAGATAAAGTTATTGCAGCATTTGAGGCTTTTTATAAGAATTTTTTAAATTGGAACCCTCAGTAGTGGGAGGTGGACATGTTGACATTTTTAAGCGGATTTGAGTATCTGGTGGTAGGAGATGAGAGATGGGAAGAGTTGGAAGCCCTGTTCGGTCCTGAGGAGATTTTGACTAGTACTGGACGGGTGCAAACGAATATAATGCCTGGGCCTAATGGGTTACCAATTGAATTCTATAAGAAGTTTGCAGATCAGTTGGTTCCATTGTTGTTAGACATGTTCAATGACTCCATCCCGGGAGGTTCCTGCCTACTACCCTCTCTCAAGCCTCCATTTCTCTACTGTTGAAAAAGAAGGACCCAATGGAGTATGGGTCATACTGGCCTACCTTGCTGCTAAATGTAGATGCTAATGTTATGGGCCAGGGCTTAGAAACTCCAAAGTATATTATGAAGCTCACCTGACCTATAACTTTTATGTTGAATTTGTCTAGGATGAGCACAAGTGCCTTCCCTTCAGGTGTGATTCATCAACTTCCTAGGCGCTTTTATCAAACCAAAGTTTATTCTAAGAATGTAATTAACATATATAAAACACTTAGCAATGATTTGTTATCAATTACAAACATGAAAAAAACACAACAGCTACAGTAATCTATTTATATAACTCTTAATGAATCCCCTTGGCTGTTCCAATACAAAAACCAAACCCCTTTCAAGGGTGTGGCCCAGCACTCTAATCTCGCTTGAATGGGGCTGGTTATTTTCCTGAGATTCTGGTCCAGTCTCCAACCAGCAGATCCAAAACCTTCTGGAAAGCAGCTCTAACTTAAGTTTACCACGGCAGTTTGCCACACCCAGTGTGCTTTCAGTTCACTGGAACAGCTTTCAAATAAAACTGAGAAAAACGGGAAACCTTCTGCAGTCCAAACAAACAAACTGAAAATGAAACCAAAACACTAAACCCCTCTCACCTGACACATACAAATGACATCACTGAAGCAGTGCTACAAGCCGTGTGATTAAGAAAAAAACCTTTGTTAAAGGGACACTCGCATGACAGTAGGGTATTGGCAGTAAAGCTGAAGCCCCATGTTCCCGAGATGATTGTGGAGAATTAGACGGGCTTTGTCAAGGGACGGCAATTGTCAACCAATATCAGGAGGCTGTTGAATATGGTGTTCTCCCTGTCTGAGGAGCCTGCGGCGGAAATGAAATGAAATGAAAACGAAAATCGCTTATTGTCACGAGTAGGCTTCAATGAAGTTACTGTGAAAAGCCCCTAGTCACCACATTCCAGCGCCTGTCCGGGGAGGCTGGTACGGGAATCGAACCGTGCTGCTGGCCTGCTTGGTCTGCTTTAAAAGCCAGCGATTTAGCTCAGTAAGCTAAACCAGCCCCTGATGGTTTTCAGATGCCAAGAAGGCATTCACCAGAATGGCATGGAGCTACCTATTTGAAGACTTGGATAGGTTCAGTCTTGGGCCAAAACTGATTTAATGGGTACGCTTGCTATATGGAGCCCCCTTGGCTAGCATTCGTACTAACACCTGGAGTTCGGGGTACTTTACATTTGAAAAGGGGGTCCAGATATGGATGTCTGTTTCCCCTCTTATTTGCATTAGCAATTGCGAAGAGGGAGACTAATTTGTTCAGGTACCTCCAGTTAAGAAATTGTGCGGGTGGCCTTCCCAACATTTTCTGAGGTACTGTGGACGTCTCTGTTGGAAAGGATACTTTCATTGGTGGGGTCAGAAGAGGGGGCACACCTGTTTTTTATGGGCGACTTGTGTCCAAGAACTCTGTTTGGTGGATGGAGCGTAGGTGAAGTGGGAATGGGAGCTGGCTGGAGCCTACAGTAAATGATATGTGGACTGAGGCCCTTTGCAGGGTGAATTCCATGTCTTCAAATGTGTGGCTTGGTCTGATCCAGTTTAAGGTGGTTCGCAGGGCGCACCTGACCAAAACTAGGTTTTGTTTTTTTTTCCACTGAGATACAAGGAAGGTGCAAGCAGTGTTCCAGGGGGCTGGCCAATCACATGCATGTTCTGGTCTTGCCCCACATTGGTAAGCTTTCGGGTCTCCTTCTTCAAAACCATGTTGGCGATTCTGAATATTCAACTGGAGCCTTGTCCTTTGGTGGCCTTTTTTGGGGTGAGGGACTCGCCAGGAGTGAAGGCGGATGTCTTAGACTTTGCCGCACTGATTGCCCGGAGGCGAGTTCTGCTGGGGTGGAGGTCCTTTCTCCGCCCAGTACCTCGGCATGGTTGGGGACCTAATGGAATTTTAGTATCTGGAGAAAGTTAAGTACACCATCAAGGGGTCGGTTGCGGGGTTCTACAGAAATAATCACTATCAGTCGCTTGCGGGGAGGGACGCTGGTGGAGGATGTGTTTAGGGGGTTTGGAATTGTTTTGTTTGCTTGGTTGTAGTTTTTTTCATCTTGCTGGATGGGGTTTTCGTATCGTCTACTGTTATGTTGGTTCTGTGTATCATCTAGTATGGGAACATAGGTTTTGATGTTAAATGTATTGTACAAATGGAACACCATTAAAAATACCTTTTTTTTAAAAGTAAAAAAAAAGTATGTTCATAGACCAAGAATATACTATATTTCTGTTTTCTTTAATACTTAGAGTTTGCAGAAAGAGAAAAAGACTTTAGTGGCTGAAGTACAAAAGTTGCAGGTTCAGACATCTGAACAGGTAAATTTTACAATTTTATATTTCAATGTGAGTTCTAATAATTTGGAGTTTAGAATTTTTTGTGTTTAATTAACATTTGACTTTGGTAATCTGCTTTTGGAATAGAACCTAGTGTTTTGAGTGTGCATAAGGAAACCTGAAAAATATCTGCTAAAGCTGCCAAATTGTCAGAGTAACCCATGGTTCAAGGGAAGGAATCTACCACCCCTTCCTAACTGGGGGTTATAATGTCAATACAATCTGTGTTTATTGTTTTTATTTATGGGGAACAAGTGATGGGCATACACAAATGGTTTCATTGCTCACATCCCAAGTGCCTCATTTTCGATTTTTAAAAATTTGTCACAGGAGGGTATGGGGCTTTTATTCCTGGGTTCCAAATTTCCTATTGCTGGAGGGTCTCTCGAGACAATGGACAAAATTCTGGAGCTGTAGTTCACAATTGCCATTATTTTACATTTTATTCCAGAACAGCAAAACATGGAAATGGGTTTATGGACTTGGTTTTTCTGAATGTAAAGTAACAAACTACTAACTCTTTAAAAGAAACTTGCTTCAGAGTGCAATGCGGAATTAAGCAGAATAGTTTGAAGAAGCAGCTATATTGCAAACATTCCTGTAATCCCCTATAAGAACACACCAATCAGCTCAGACTGAGATTCTTCAACACCAATTCATATTCATTTTTTTTTTGTATGCAGGCTTCAGCTTTATGCATGTTGGAACAGATGCAAAAAGGGTGAGTCACCTTTGCCGTTTAGTTTAAACCAGCATCATTTTGTTACACTTGCATGAATTTGATGTCTTTTTAACCAGTCTTCAAGAACGGGATGAAAAAATAAAAACGGTTGAAGAGCTATTAGAAACTGGACTTATTCAAGTGGCGACCAAAGGGGAAGAAATTGAGGTAGGTCAACCATTTCAAATTATCCATTGCAGAGAACAACACTTTTGGCTGTAATCTGGTTTCTTGGTTGAATTTTTCTTTGTTGGGGTTAATGACTAATTGGATAGCCAATGTATCAATGTATTGTTACTTGCATGCTAGTTCTGAGTTAACCTTGTAATGCTTTAATCTGCACCCTTTTCTTGAAACTTAAATGTGGCTCCTTTTACATCCTTAATAAGGATTTAAGCCCCCTTTAATTTCATACGTGAGAATGTAAACTCAATTATCCTTAATAGAAGAAACATTTAACCACTATAACTCAATATCTTGTAGTTTGAACTCTTAGTGTTTGGGGTGGGCACATGGTACACAGAAGAGAGAAAGAACCAAGAGGAGAAAAGATGTCTTCTTACCAACATGATAATGAGTTGATTTCCAGACTTGTGTCTGTGATGCTCTTAAACCAGCAATTAAAGGGGCAAGTAGTACCTATTTGGTACCCATCCAGTTAAAATTAAAAGGTTAATCATAGCAGAAAATGTGCTTGATACTGAGTAATTGATACATGTTTATCCTGCTGCTTTGAGCCATCTCTAGATCAAAAGAACTATTTGTCATGGAAGTTTTCCACTTTTCCCTAACCCGAGCAGAGAATTTATTATTTTTTTTAACCAAAAACCATTAAATGTAATTACTTAATGGTTCAGTGGCTCAGTAATGGCACTCTTACAGTCAAAGGTTTGGTTCAAGTCCCATTCCAGAATTTTGAGCACATGATCCAGTCCAATGGGACGTTTGTCCTGGGAGATTGAATTGTCGAAGCTGCTTTTCAGATTAATCATAAAACATGAATCTCTCCTACTCCCTCATGTGGATGTACAAGTTACTGTGGCACTATTCAAAGATGGGCACAGCTGATGTGATTTCCTGGCCAATGTTTATCCCACGCTGAATGTTTCAAAGTACCTTTATAGCTATTTGAGCAAATTGGCTGCCCTGTTTACTACATTGCAACAGTGACTACACTTCAAAGTTCCAGATGATAAGGTGGTAAACACAGTATTAATACATGTCCTTTTTATATTGTGGTGTGAACTACGGAGATTTGTTTTAGCATGTGCAGGCAAAAAGCCTCAAACAGAAAATGCTGGAAAAACTTGGGTCTGGCAGCATCTGTGGATAGAGAAAATAGAATTAATGATTTGAGTCCATATGACTTCAGAAACGCTGAAGAAGTCATACAGATTTAAAACGTTGACTCTATTTTCTGCCTGCAGAGATACTGCCAGACCCGCTTGAGTTTTTTCAGAATTTTTTGTTTTGGTTTCAGATTCCAGCATTCGCAGTATTTTACTTTTATTATCACACTATTTATGTCTTTGTGGAAATGAAGAATGACCAATATATTAAACCTTTTGTGTAAGCACCCATCTTTTGGTTGAAGAATAATATTATAGAGTTAAAAGCTAGCAATAAAAACTGTGTTTTGTTTTTTCATTTTATGCCACTTTGTATTTCCCCTTCTCCATGTGCTTTGTGAGAGTCCAGTTTCCCCCATGTTGAACATCTTCATGTGTTCGCATGTACCAGAATGATGACTGCACTCATAACGGTTAAATTACAAGGATAGATCACACGAGCTACAGTTTTGAATTTTGTGAAGGATATGGGGTGACTTTTATTGAAATTTACAATATATTACTTGATGAAGTAAATCCTTTTAGAGTGATATTATGGAACATTTCATAAAGGGTGATAGAGGTTTGGCACTCTTCTGCACTGGCAATTCATAGGTCAATTGTTAATTTTAAAATTCAGAGTTTTAAGGATATGGGACAAAGGCAGGTAGGTGGAGTTTGGTTGCAGATCAGCAATGATCTCACTGAATGGCAAACAGCCTAGAGCTGTATGGTCTACTCTTGTTTAGAACTATTTTGAGGCAAATAAAAAGTTTCTTATCCTTGCCCTGCATTCCTTGCAGGATCGCTAAAATACATTAATTTATACAAGACTGGTCACTTAAAAAAATATTTATATCTTTGCTAGGCTCCACTTTCACTCCTGTTGCACTATTTCAGCCGATATTCTAGATTGCTCTAGAGACTTGCTCGGCTCAACTATTCATGGCCCAAATTATAAAAGGCATTTTATTATTGTGAAATGAAGTAACTGGGGCTGGTTTAGCTCAATTGGCTACACAACTATTTCATGATGCAGAGCGAGGCCAGCAGCACGGATTCAATTCCTATATCGGCTTGAGGTTATTCATGGAAGCCCCGCTTCTTAATCTTGCCCCTCGCCTGAGGTATGTGGTGACCATCAGGTTAAATCACCACCAGTCAGCTCTCCTCCTCAAAAGGGGAGAACAGCCAATGTTCGTCTGGGACTATGGTGACTTTACCGTATGAAGTAAGTGTTTCTTTCTTGCTGTGATAATCTTGATTTTACTGGCAAGTTGTGCTGAAATGGATGCACTTTTAAATCTTCATGGGGCACTGGGTTAATACCCTTCATTGTCAATATTATTTTAATAGGCAATTAGATATGTATTGCTTGAACCCAGAAATTTCTGATTACACAATTCTGAATTCAGCCAACCAAATTCTATATATTTTACGTTTTACACTCTTTTCAAGGACTTAAGGGAGGAAAACAGAATTTTAAGACACGATATTCAAGAGCATCAAATGCAAAAAGCTGAACAGGTAAAGTGTAATTTATTTTCTTGGACAATTTCAAATATAGCGTGCTTAAAATGTTTTGAGCAGGCAGGTGTCAGTCAGAATAACCCCGATAACCCCTGTTCCATACGGTTTCACTTGTATGCAAACAGATGGGATAAATTGCCAATCATGAGTTAATAGACACACAATCAAAGTTACTAATTGTGAACCAGCTATTTGCAGAATCTCCATTTGTTTTTTCAATTGCATTAAATCACTCTCGCATTAGACATCGAACATACAGTGCAGAAGTAGGCCATTCGGCCCATCGAATCTGCACCGACCCACTCTCATTCGGCCCATCGAGTCTGCACCGACCCACTTAAGCCCTCACTTCCACCCTACCCACCTAACCTAATAACGCCTCCTAACCTTTTGTTTTGTCACTAAGGGCAATTTATCATGGCCAGTCCACCTAACCTGCACGTCTTTGGACTGTGGGAGGAAACCAGAGCACCCGAAGGAAACCCACGCAGTCACGGGGAGAACTTGCAAACTCCGCACAGACAGTGATCCAGCGGGGAATCGAACCTGGGACCCTGGCACTTGTGCTACCGTACTGCCCATTAAATCACTCTCTCACTAATTTTAGCAACTAATTTTCTTCACTCCGGCAAGTATACACAGAAATTTTATTGGAACATACAATTATATCATTTAATTTGTAATGATTTATTGATCAAAGTATTTCCAGTAAGTTCACCCCACACAACAGAACAGAAAATATATAAAGACTGAGATTTTTTTTGAGGGATAAACAGTGTCCATACCATGCTGCTGATATCCCAACTTGGAACATTGGTTCGTGGCATATGTTTTTTTGGAATGGGCTGAGGAGTAAAGTGAAGCCCCAGTGAGAATAATGAGAATAACCAGTTTAGTCATTGTGTAACAATTATTGAAGACTATTTATTAAATTAAAGAAAAGATAAATACACACAAACAAGACTACAACCATTAAGTATATGAATCACTAAACATACACTTTACGTGGACCATACCCCTTATTCCTAAAATATATATACAATACTTGAACTCCTTAAGACTTCCCAATTCCCAACAAAAAATCCAAATTAAACAAATCTATAAATCAAATCCAGCTTGTATTTACCACACAATACAGTGTGAATAATCAAATCTGGGAAACATCTTTTCCTGGACCAGCAAAGATGCTTAAACTGGTACATGGATTATGGTAGAATGATGGGGTGTAGATTAATTTGTTCTTAATCTAGGACAAAAGTTCGGCACAAAATCGTGGGCCAAAGGGCCTGTTCTGTGCTGTATTTTTCTATGTTCTATGCTCTTGGCTCTAAGACTTGGATGCTAGTCTATGCTCTTGGCTGTTGGATTTTAAACTCACCTCTCTGGCTTGGGTGTAAACTGCCTTGTGCTTCTGGGGATGCTGGCAATTGTATATCATTTGTCGAGACACCTGTATCTCATTACTTTTAAAACCTAATCTCATACTTTTTGAATGCTGGCTACTATCACTCGACAGATTTCTCCCTGTTTCTGGGTAGATCACATCCCATCATGTCTTGGGTTAGGCCAGGGGTGGGCAAACTTTTCCGTGCAAGGGCCACATTCAGAAATTCACAATTTTAAAGGGCCGCATAGTATATTAATTAATAGTCCTGGTTGTAACCAATTAGCGTGCGGCATATACCTCAGCGCTTCCCCCGGCGGCATCCTGCCTTTAGCCCTCTTTTTCTCTACTTTTCAAAAATGGCGTTTCACCCGGTTATGATTCTGGGCGCCTCATATAGAACATAGAACAGTACAGCACAGAACAGGCCCTTTGGCCCTCGATGTTGTGCCGAGCAATGATCACCCTACTCAAGTCAACGTATCCACCCTATACCAGTAACCCAACAGCCCCCCCCCATTAACCTTATAAAAAAAAAATAATA
The DNA here is from genome assembly GCF_902713615.1 of Scyliorhinus canicula. Lineage (NCBI taxonomy): Eukaryota > Metazoa > Chordata > Chondrichthyes > Carcharhiniformes > Scyliorhinidae > Scyliorhinus > Scyliorhinus canicula. The sequence goes on from NC_052147.1 coordinate 59,928,281, forward strand.
ATAAATAATTTTTTATTTAAAAAAAAAAAAAAATTTTTTTTTTAATGACTTGATCTTGGTGGGCCGCATAAAGACCTTTGGCGGGCCGCATGCGGCCCGCGGGCCGTAGTTTGCCCACCCCTGGGTTAGGCTCTTATCCGGGAGATGATTTAACCATTGGTTTAAATTTTCCCGTGCTTTCTCTTTGCCCAAATGTATTTTAGGGAAGTCACTGTCAGAAATTGACCCATCATCTTCCCCCTGCTTCATTACTAACAAGATCACATGCTTGTCCTCATCTAATCTAACCCAATACTTACTTAACATGTTCACATGACATGCGAGATTGGTGTCTATTTGGAGTGCATACCAGATATTTACCTCGCTCAATTGTCTTTTAACGTGATATGGCTGATATAACATGGGTTAATAACACGAGCGCTCTCTCTCTCTCTCTCTTGTAAAACTAAGCATCTGGGCCTTCCAATCAGTCCTTGCTTTCATTTCCTGCTGAACTGTTTTAAATGTTTTCTCATCACCTCACCGGCCCCAGTCAGTTGTCTCCTGAAATTTGAGACATAGTCTGAAAAGGTAGTCTTTGGTTTTGTAACTTTTCACAAATGAATTTTAATGGTCCTTTGACCTCTTATCTGTGGATCAATTGAGACTACATTTGGTACACCCCTAATAGCAAATAATAAAAATGGAATCCCTTTATCCCAATCACGAGGGCAGTCTTGGCAATAAGCTCTAAGTGTGGTTTTCAAAGTTTAGTGCCACCTCTCAAGTGCTCCCTGAGACTCTGGGTGATGAGCTAATGATTTGTACTGTTGGACCTCGAGGCTATTCATGACTTCTTCAAAGAGTCCTGACCTTCAAAGAGTCCTGACATGCATTCAGGCCAAAGGTCAAATGTTATCTCCTTTGGTAAGCCATTTCTGGTAAAGAATTTGGTTAGCTCTTCTGCTACTCTCCCAGCAATAATAGTTCTTACAGGTGTGGCTTTACAGAATCTGGTGGATATGTCCATGATAACATATTGATTCCAACTGTGTTCTTGGCAATGGCCTTATACAGTCGATCAGGACCCTGGTAAAAGGTTTTTCATATGCTGTGATAAGGATCAGAGGTGCTGCTTGATTACTGCTTGCGGTTTCCATATTGCCTGACGAGAGGTGACCGGTTTGAGAAAAGGTGACTACATCCTTGTGTGGTCTGGGACAATAATCTGTCTTCGGATTTTGGCTTCGGTTTTCTTATTTTTGAGGGGACCCATGGCATCTCATGAGCTATTCTCAGAACCTCCTTCCGATACTCGGAAGGCAATATTGTTTGGTGTACTTTAGTCCATTTGTCCTCTGCACTAACATGTTGTGGTCGCCATTTTCTCAAAGTTCTTCTGCACGTAGTAATACTCGGGAATGCATTATGCTCCCAATGCTAAATACAATGTCTGATAGAGTTGTTTTAATTTTGAGCACAGTAAGAAGTCTTACAACACCAGGTTAAAGTCCAACAGGTTTGTTTCAAACACGAGCTTTCGGAGCACTGCTCCTTTTATGTTCACCTGAGGAAGGAGCAGTGCTCCGAAAGCTCGTGTTTGAAACAAACCTGTTGGACTTTAACCTGGTGTTGTGCTCATCCCAGTCCAACGCCGGCATCTCCACATTTTAATTTTGAGTCACTCTACTGCAATTCTTTGAATTGAGCACATTGGTCTGTGTCTGTTTCGTCCTCATTTAGCTTACTGAAGATGGTATCAGATAATATCTCTCTGACCTCATCCAGGGCTCGCAACTCCTTCCTCTTTTTTTTCTGTCTTGGCTTATGCCCTGTGATTGTGTCACAGTGCATTCTGCCGGACATACCCCAAGATGGTCTGTTTTTAATTTCTCTGTGGCAGGATTCTCTATCAGCTGTTAGATTACAGTAGACATTACTATGATTTGGGATCCTGCTATATAATTCCCTGCCGTGGGCAAGGTTTCTACCACGCCTACCACTGCTTCCCCTGTCTTCAAGCTGCTCTGTGAGCTAATTTTTACAAAAGGTATTTATTTTGTTTTAAAGTGAGTGCTGCTGACCAGAGCCTTTTCCTTCAATATTAATTCTGGCCAACTTACGTTTTTATCCCACAACATTGACTTGTGCCTGCAACTCGTAAAATTTTAATATATTTTCCCATTCCATCCTGTCCACATGGAATAATTTACCATTGTACACAAAATCTTTAAACACATCTGCCACTGCTGGTCACTCTGCCCGTGTACAGGTTGTGCACACATTTTTGTTCCTGGTGTCTGCCCTTTCTCTCGGGTGTACCAATCTGACTGGCTTCTCTTGTTCTCCAGTGTTTTATGTTAATTTTTCCCTGTTTAACATTTGATAACGCCAACCATTTAATCTCCAGTAGTCCTTTTGTGTGGCCAGGTATATTACCGTGAAAACATCTAACATTTTTCATATCCCTCACTTTTACAACAGACTAATTTGATGTGAAGCCTCCTTTGGGTTTCTGACCACTCCCTCTCTTGCTTGCCTGTCACCTCATCTTCCTAGTTTCCAGTTTTCTCTGAATTAAAAGTGGGTTTAAAGAAGACTTGAACCAGTTCATAGTCGCCTGGAAGCACTGTGGCTTGTCTTGCAGTTCCTCAACACGAGTTCTTTTTTTAAAAAAAAAAATATATTTTTATACAAAATTTTTACATTATAAATAACCGAAAAGGAAAATAGAAAAACCCCCGTCCCTTTACACAAAAAATGAAACAACAAAAATAAATAAACAAATGGACGTTAACCAATAAACAATAGTAAATCTCCAACCAGATCTGAACGTACTCCTCCACCGAGGCCTTCTCCTCCTCCTGCATCACCTGATAAATTGCCGAAATCCTACCCTCTCCAACCCACACCCCCAAAAGCACCCTATCCTGGACCCTGCGCGCCGGCAGCAGTGGGAACTCCACCACCTGACGTCTAACGAAAGCCCTTACTTGCATATATCTGAAGATATTTCCGGGGGGCAGCCCGAATTTCTCCTCCAGTTCCCCAAGGCTCGCAAACTTCCTGTCGATGAACAGGTCCCCAATCCTTCTAATACACGCCTTGTACCAGCTCCGGAACCCCCCCATCCATTTTCCCCGGGACAAACCGATGGTTCTCTCGTATCGGAGACCACACCGAGGCCCCCACCTGCCCCCTGTGACGTCTCCACTGCCCCCAGATTTTGAGGGTCGCCACCACCACCGGGCTTGTAGTGTACCTCATCGGAGGGAGTGGCAGCGGTGCCGTCACCAGCGCCCCCAGGCTTGTGCCCACACAGGACGCCATCTCCAACCTCTTCCATGCCGCCCCTCCCCCTCCATTACCCACTTGTGTACCATCACCACATTGGCAGCCAAGTAATACCCGCAGAGGTTAGGCAACGCCAGCAGCCCCCCCCCCCCCCCTTCTCACCCTTGTGGTCTTCTTCGCCCACACAAACCCAATAATACTCCTGTTAACATGCTTAATAAAGGCCTTGGGGATCAGGATGGGGAGGCACTGAAACAGAAACCTCTGGAGCACCGTCATTTTAATGGACTGCACCCTACCCGCCAGGGAGAGCGGCAGCATATCCCACCTTTTGAACTCCTCCTCCATTTGCTCCACCAGCCTCGTTAAGTTGAGCTTATGCAGGGCCCCCCAGCTTCCAGCCGCCTGCACCCCCAGATATCTAAAACTCCTTTCTGCCCTTTTTTAGTGGAAGCTCACCAATCCCCCTCTCCTGGCCTCCCGGCTGCACCATGAACAGTTCACTCTTCCCCATATTAAGCTTATACCCGGAGAAATCCCCAAACTCCCTGAGGATCCTCAACACTCCTGGCATTCCCTCCACCGGGTCCGCCACATACAATAACAGATTGTCTGCATACAGCGATACCTGGTGTCTCTTTCTCTCTCTTCCCCCCCCCCCCCCCCCCCAAATGGCCAGGGGCTCAATCGCCAGCGCAAAGAGCAGGGGAGATAAAGGACACCCCTGCCTTGTTCCTCAGTATAGCCGGAAATATTCCTACCTCCTCCTGTTCGTGGCCACACACGCCACCGGGGCCTCGTACAGCAGTCTCACCCAGCTGACGAACCCCTCCCCAAACATCCTCAACACCTGCCACAGGTACCCCCACTCCACCCTATCGAAGGCCTCTCCGCGTCCATAGCTACCACTACCTCCGCCTCCCCCTCCATCGCCGCCATCATAATTAGATTCAGGAGCCTACGTATGTCGGTATTCAACTGCCTCCCTTTCACAAAACCCATCTGATCCTCGTGTATAACCCCCTGGACACAGTCCTCAATCCTCATGGCCAGTATCTTTGCCAGCAGTTTTGCATCCACATTGAGAAGTGAAATCGGCCTATACGACCCAAATGGTAAAGGGTCCTTGCCCCGCTTCAAAATCAGAGAGATCAGCGCCCAAGACATTGTCGGGGGTGGGACGACAACACCCCCCCCCCCCCCCCCCCCCCCCCCGGGCCTCGTTAAAAGTCCTTTCCAGCGGCATGCCCAACAGGTCCACATATTTCCTGTAGAATTCCACCGGGAGCCCATTTGGCCCGGTGCCTTCCCCACCTGCATGCTCCCTAGTCCCTTGACCAGTTCCTCCAACCCAACCACTGCCCCCAGCCCCGTCACCTGCTCCTCCTCTACCCTCTGGAACCTCAGCCGGTCCAACAAGCGACCCATCCCCCCTCCTCCGATGGGGGCTCAGACCGATACAGTCCCTCATAAAGTCCCTGAAGACCTGGTTGATACCCACCGCAATTCGCACCGTGCTCCCCCCTCCTTCCCTCACTCCCCCCAATCTCCCTTGCTGCCTCCCACTTCCGGAGCTGGTGTGCCAACATCCGGCTGGCCTTCTCGCCATACTCGTACACCGCCCTGTTCGCCTTCCTCCACTGCACCTCCGCCGTCCTGGAGGTCAACAAGTGAAATTCGGCCTGGAGGCTACGCCGCTCCTTAAGTAATCCCTCCTCAGGGGCCTCTGAGTACCTCCTATCTACCCGTACCATCTCCCCCACTAGCCTCTCCCTCTCTTTCCTCTCCCTTCCTTCTTTATGGGCCCTAATGGAGATCAGCTCTCCCCAGACCACCGCCTTCAACGCCTCCCAAACCACCCCTACCTGCACCTCCCCGTTATCATTGGCCTCCAGGTACCTCTCTATACACCCCCGGACCTAGCCACTAACCTCTTTGTCCGCCAACAGCCCCACCTCCAAGCGCCACAGCTGGCGCTAGTCCCTCTCCTCCCCCAACTCAAGGTCCACCCAACGCGGGGCATGGTCAGAGATGACTATCGCCGAGTACTCAATGTCCTCTACCCTCGGGATCAGTGCCCAGCTCATTACAAAAAAGTCAATCCGAGAGTAGGCCTTATGAACATGGGAGAAGAATGAGAATTCCCTGGCCCCCGGCCTCGCAAACCTCCACGGATCCACCCCCCCATCTGGTCCATAAACTCCCTCAGCACCTTGGCAACTGCCGGCCTCCTGACCTAGAGCGATCTAATGCCGGATCCAGCACTGTTGAAGCCCCCCCCCCCCCCCCCCCCCCCCCCCCAAAATTATCAAGCCCCCTATCTCTAAGTCCGGGATCCGGCCCAACATGCACCGCAGAAACCCCGCATCGTCCCAATTCGGGGCATACACATTTACCAAAACCACCCGCACCCCATGCAGCTTACCACTCACCATCACATACCTACCTCCATTGTCTGCCACGATGCTCAACGCCTCAAACGACACCCGCTTCCCCACCAAGATCGCCAGCCCCGAATGGAACACCTGTCCTACCCACACCTTTCTTAGCCTTCCCTGATCTGCCATACGTAAATGCGTTTCCTGAAGCATGACCACATCTGCTTTAGCCCCTTCAGGTGCGCGAACACACGGACCTGTTTGACCGGCCCGTTCAGGCCTCTTGCGTTCCAAGTTATCAGCTGGATCAGGGGGCTGCCCACCCCTTCCCCGGTCGACTAGCCATAACCCTTGCTAGGCCAGCCACGTGCCCGCACTTCCCGTGCCTCCCAGCGGCAGACCGTCGCCCCGACCCCCTCTACAGACTCCAGCTGCCCCGTGGCCATTCCAGCAGCAACCTGGTTTCCCCCAAGCTGCATTGCTCCCCCCATTGCACTCCCGTGAATCAGCGACTCCTGCTGACTCCGGCTACTCCGTTCCATCGACCCCCCCCCCCCCCAAAGTGTGGGAATCTCCCCTCCCCCCTCCTGTCCATCAACGGGCTCTCCGCGCCCCCCCGACCCCACCCCTTCCGCTCTCAGCGCGGGAAAAAATAAAAAAGCCCGCACTTCCAGCACCGGCCCTGCCCCTTTCCATCCTTAGCGCGGGAAAAAGCTCGTCTGAGTCCACGGTCCTCAGTCCGAGTCCAGCTTTACGGTCTGAATAAAGGTCCATGCCTCCTTTGGCATCTCGAAGTAATAATGACGGTCTCTGTAGGTAACCCACAGTCGAGCCAGCTGCAACTTGCTGAACTTCACCCCTCTCCGGTGCAGCACCGCCTTAGCCCGGTTGTACCGGGCCCTCTTCTTAGCCACCTTCACACTCCAGTCCTGATAAATCTGGATCTCTGCATTCTTCCACCTGCTGCTCCGCTCCTTCTTGGCCCACCTTAGCACACATTCTCTGTCCGCAAACCGATGGAACCGCACCAGCACCGCCCGTGGCGGCTCACTGGGCTTGCGCCTCCTCGCCAACACTCGATGGGCCCCCTCCAGCTCCAGGGGCCCCTGGAATGACCCGGCGCCCATCAACGAATTCAGCATGGTGACCACGTAGGCACCCACATCCGATCCTTCCAGCCCCTCCGGGAGACCCAGAATTCGCAGATTCTTTCTGGTCGACCGGTTCTCCAGGTCCTCTAGCTTCGCCTGCCATTTCTTATGGAGCACCCGTGCGTTTCTACCTTCACCGCCAGTCCCAAGATCTCGTCCTCGTTCTCCGAGACCTTTCGTCGGACCTCCCGGATCGCTGCCCCTTGGGCCGTCTGCGTCTCAAGGAGCTGATCAATTGGCACCTTCATCGGCTCTAGCAGCTCTGACTTCAGCTCCGTGAAGCAGCGCTGGAAAAACTCCTGCTGCTCCTGTGACCACTGCTCTCACGCTGCCTGGTCTCCACCCACCACCATCTTGGCCTTCCTCCCGTGCACCTTTCTCTGCTCCACTCCTGGTCCAATCCATACAGTGCCGGGGGAATAATTTTGTCCCCTTCCCACACTGGGAATCATCGAAGAAGTGCCGCTGGGGGCCCTAAAAAGAGCCCAAAAGTCAGTTCCTAGCGGGAGCTGCCGAATGTGCGACTTAGCTCCGTATAGCCGCAACTGGAAGTTCCCTCAACATGAGTTCTAATCATTATAGGCAACAAATCTTTAAATTCCTCCGAAAGAATCATCTCTCTAAGGCCGTCATAGGTTTATTCTATTTTTAATGCTCACACCCATCTATCAAAATGACACCCTACATCCGTTACTTTTACAATCTCGTTATTCCTTTTGAATGCTGGTTACTGCTATTGTTGGGCAGATTTCTACCTGTTGCTTGGCAGATCGGATCTTATCATGCCTTGTTATATTTGTGTTACTGCTGTTACTGCGGGTGGCATAGTGGTTGTCACTTCTACCTCACAGCGCCACGGACCCGGGTTCAATTCTGGCCTCTGGTGACTGTGGAGTTTCCACTTTCTCCCAGTGTTTGCATGGGTTTCCTCCGGGTGCCCCGGTTTCCTCCCACAGTCCAAAGATGTGCGGGTTATGTCGATTGGCCATAATCAAGTGTCCAAAATGTTCGGTTAGGTGGGGTTACTGGGTTAAGGCGTTGGGTGGGAGTCTGACCCTAGGTAGGGTACCTCTTCGGTGCAGACTTGATGGGCTGAATTGCCCCCTCTGCACAACAGTGATTCTATGATTGTAGCCATAGGCAGATCTATAGCAATAGTTACCATCTTCATAGGCTGTTCTGTTTATAAAAAAACATCTATACTTGTATTTCTATAACAAGCTATTTTTTTAATGCTAGTACGGTATGCTGCTTTTTAAAAAAGTTTTAGGTAATGGTTCCCCCTCCTGCCCTTCAACACTTCTCCCTGACTTCTCAAAGTGTTTGGACTGTTAAACCTGCCTGGAAGGCCTAGAGACCATAAAGGTAATGTGGTGCTCTGTTCACCATCTCAAAACAGCCTCGTCCTTGCCTTGCCTATCCCTTGCCCTATCTGATTCCCTCTACCATCAACATCCACTTGAATATCCCCAACTAGTGCCCAAATCTGAACTCTGTTAGAATATTCCTCTTCTGTCTTGGGACCTTTCTGGAAGATGGCATGTTCCCGCATTGGCTAGGAACGAGCTTTTGTTAGTTAAATACTCCTACCTGCTTTTGGATGTTTTTCCTATCATTTCAGTCATGCTCAACCAATTTGGAGAATCTTCCAGGTGATTGGTGGAATTAAGGATTTTAAATTGCAGAGGTGATATCTCTGCAGTATTCCTAGATAATATCAAGCAAATATTATTTGAGTAATAAAATTATCTAGACCCACGATGGAGAAACCTCCTAAACCTTCTGCATGATGATGATTCTTCCCCGACCTTGAGTATTTTTTTCCCCTTTGCCCCATCCTTTCACCTGCACCTAATTGAAGTTTTGATCAGAAAATCCCTACAGCATTAATCACTGGGCTAAGTTAGTAGTTACATTGGCATGATTGAACTAATTGGGAACAAAGTCCCAAAGCAAGTGGGTTTAGCCTTGTGGCTACACCACATGGCTATACAAGCAACTCGCCTATAAGGGGCCTTGACAGAACACGTGGCCTCGTTTTCCAATCTCCGTGGCTCCCCAAAGCGACCCCTGACACTCTCTCTTTTCCCCCCCCCCCCTTGTCGCCGGCCCAAACGCACTATGGGAGGGTGGCACCCTGGCCTGATCGTGCATGCACAATGCCAGCTTGGCAGTGCCCGTGCCGACTGGCAGTCTCGCTTTAATATGCAGATTTGCCAAAAAATTTAAATCTCAACATCTCGTGAGATTGCATTAGATCTCGCAAGGCGTTGCAAGCTGGGTCGATGCTAGGAGCAGGATCCCCAGGCTTTTATTGGCCACACTGCGCCGCGGTGAACTGGCTTTCAGGCGCAGTATGGTAATTGGATCGTGCCCAATGTCTGTATTTCCTCTACCATAATAAGCAGAACACAGTTGTACATATATAATAATCAAACCTGCAGATGGACAGTAATGTGAATTAACAATTGGGGATATTTGGCAGTGCAATATCAAAATACTATTTTTATTGCTGAGGTGTCAGATTCCAGCTGATGGTATTTCAAACTTGTGCTGGTTTTTAAAATGCATTGAACCAGATAATGGTTCATTTTGTGTTATAACCTGTTGCTTTACAATTGACCTGGGAGCTTTCATGTGCTTTTTCAGACATGTTGGATTGATATTTGTGTGCTGTCAACTGAACCACAGCTGACACGAGCAATTATATTTTTCTGTTCGCACATTTTTAAGATAACTGTGGAAATAGTTACTGTTTCAACTGTTTTGTGACATGGTTTTAAATTCAGTAAATTTACTAGAATGATATATCTTATTTGTCCAGATTGTTGATTAGGGGTATCTGTTCGATTTTACTGTGAAATAATGCAGCATTTTTTGCTACCTTGAACATTTTAGGTTGCTTCTGCATCCATGGTGACAGAACTTCAGAGAATGTAAGTACTTTGTAAATGAGCAGTCACAATATACTTTTGGGGGGGGGGGGGGGGGGGCTTTTTTTTTGACGATTGCTAATACTTATTTTTTCAATTGTAGAATTAATGAGAAGAATGAAAAAATTAACGCCATTCAAGATCTGTTGGAGTCACAGTTGTGTGCAGTAGAAAACCACGAGAAAACAATTCAGGTACTCTGTCTTTAACTTTATTTGAAAAGTAATTTGCACCAGTCACTTTCTCTGCCCCGTCAGTCACCCATTCTGCTTCCAATCTGTGTTTCAATCCCTCGCCACATCTTTCCATCTGTTGTTAAATTGCTGCCACCACCACCTTCTTGGCAATTCCATCTCCATTACTCTTCTCAGCACCCCCCCCCCCCCCCCCTCTCTCTCTCTCTCTCTCTCTCTCCACAACAGATGTGCATATTATAGCAAACCTAATCTCTTATTGCTACTTACTTTGATGCTCTCTCAATCTTGCCTGCCCCCGCCCTGATGTGCTGGTTCCTGATTTTCTCTTTTCCAATTACACATACATTTATCTCTGCATCCACATCTCATATTAGTATCCAATCGTCATTCCTCTCCTTGAAGCTGCCCAAGTTTCATCATTATATAACAAGGCCGGTCTCTCATCTGCTTTGTGGATTCTTTCAGTTATGCTTTTCTATCACATAATGCTCTGCTGTACTTCTTCCAATTACTCCAATCAGAGCTAATCTGTTGCTTAATTTCCATCTCTGTGCTTCCATCTTCTACCACCACTGACCTCGGCCAGTAATTTCCATGTTCCTGTAATTTCCCCGTACAGTGATTATAATTGTTTTATTCCCCAAGTTTCACATGCTGTTTATGCAGCACCATTTGTAAAAATGTGTTTTGTCTTCAAAGGCTTTAAAAAAAGACAATGGGGTGCTCAGAGAGCAAGCAATCAACATTCAACAGGTAATGAATTACCGTAATATTTTGTGCTTTGCTCCTATTTCAATGCAGATCTCCAATAAGGTGGGTATTAAAGGAACCATGCATAAATGATCTGTCCTTGTGTCTACCAGCTTTAAAAAAATCCACCAATTTATGCTGCATTTGGTGGTTAAATATTTTCTTTTTTTTGTTTGGGAAGATTGCTATGATGTGAGTTTAGACCATAAGACATAGGAGCAGAATTAGGCCACTTGGCCCATCGAGTCTGCTCCGCCATTCAATCATGGCTGATATTTTCTCATCCCCATTCTCCTGCCTTCTCCCCATAACCTCTGATCCCCTTATTAATCAAGAACCTATCTATCTCTGTCTTAAAGACACTCAGTGAATTGACCTCCACAGCCTTCTGCAGCAAAAAGTTTCACAGATTCACCACCTTCTGGCTGAAAAAAATCCTCCTCATCTCTGTTTTAAAGGATCATCCCTTTAATCTGAGATGGTGTCCTCTGGTTCTAGTTTTTTTTTTCTACAAGTGTTAACATCCTCTCCACTCTATCCAGGCCTTGCAGTATCTTGTATGTTTCAATAAGATCCCCTCGCATCCTTCTAAACTCCCAATGCGTACAGACCCAGGGTCCAGGGATCATTCTTGTGAACCTCCTCTGAACACTTTCCAAGGCCAGCACATCCTTCCTTAGATATGGGGCCCACAACTCACAATACTCCAAATGGGATCTGACCATTTTAAGTTTGCATTTAAGAAAACAACTTCTCCAAAATTCTGGCACTGAATTTTAATGCAACTTTATTCTGAATTCATAGGTTTCTACTTCAGCAAAACTGGAAAATCTTGAGAAAATGTAAGTTTTTTTTTTCCCAGTATGTTAGAGCATCAATTGATAAAAACTACTGCTTCTCTGACTTTAGTTTTCTTGTGTTTAAAGGATTGTAATTCGAGAACAAGAAGTTAACTCATTGAATGTTGCACTGGCAGACAGTAGAGAAGCAGCTGCTTACAAGATGACTGAAAACCAGGTACCCTGAATTCATTATGGCAGAACCAGTAACCATCTAATTTTGACGCCTACTTTTTTTAATGAAAGAATAAACTAGAAAGCAGGCCACAACAAATATCTCCATCTTCGTTCTTCCCTATTCTGATCAGACTGAGAGAAGATAATCCTGGTGACTGACATTGGTGGCCTTTTGACTGGCATGCAATAATGAGAAATCACCTCGTCGTGCCCATGCTCCCTTTAGGGAGAATCTGAGATTATGAACTTCCAAGCAGAAAGTTTCAGTGTAAACCTATATCACATCTTTGACACAGCATACTGGTTCTTTACTGCAGTACCTCACCACATTGACCTCATTGCTTTTTTTAAAGGTTAATATTTTCTGTTAGATTCTTTCAATCAAGAATATTGAAACTACATAAACTTGTTTATACATTCTTAACTAGATTGTTTATATATTAACTGAATATTTTACATTCACGATTTTATCTGTCCAATTCCGATACTTCAACCAGTTCCTTAATCAAAATTTACCCAGGTGTCTTTATTTGAGGAGAACAAAGTACAGACACATATAAGGCAACACACTTTATTAAATATAGTTAAACCCTTAAATTCCCACTGTATGTGTAAGAAACACCCAGTATTCAACTATACTACCCACAAAAGTAGTTTGGTATGCTGTAGATTCGATCCCTGAGTCCCTCTAGTTCTTTTGCGAAAATGACTCGCTAGCTGTGTCCTCCTTGCTTGTTTCCTTCCTTCCTGGCCTAGTCTCTATTCTCCCCCCCTCCCCCCAAAACCACCCCCGGAGTCCCTGCTTCGAGTCTTCGCTCCCTAGATGTCTGGAATGCCTATTTTTATTCCCCTGTCGCCACCCACCTCCTTTTCCAGCTGCCCTCGGCTTTCTGCCAATGGAGTCTCAGGAGGCAGGGTCTCAGTGCCCAATGGTCTAGTTGATGACCTGTTGACAGGGCACCTGAGCCCGCCCTTGGAAGAGTGGTGATTGCTTGATGGGTTATCAGGAACTGTGGCTTATAGGCCCGTATATCTCGGATAGGAGTGATAATTACTTGATGGTTTATCAGGGACTGCTCCCAACATGTCCTGGCAGCCTGTCTGAGTTCTGTATATTCGGATTCAAGTCGGATATTCTGCAGGCTTCTTGCTGGAGCGGACTGTGGTTTTAATTTAAAATGCCCAATTCTTTAATTTAGGATATCCAATTTAATCGGCCTTAAAACTAGGCCCTGATATTACCACACTTGATACGAAGCTAAAGCTGTTTTGAGAGTTGTAAATATTAACAATTTTTGCATAATAGCTTAATTTATTTTTTCACTGGTATTTTAAATCCTTTATAGTACAGGCACCATACTTTTCATTTCATTTGGCTTTACGTGAAGACCACTTTTGGGAAAATTGTATTGGTCACTCCTGTGTACCTGGAAATAAATTTTAATTTATTAATTTTTCTGACTAAGTAACCCCAAGTACATTTCCGCTTTGGTGTTGCGGTGTTTACAACCTACGTTAGTTACTTTGTCACTGTGCTATCCTGCTGATTCAAGAACTTGACTTCAAGATATTGCATTGGTTCTTGATAGTTCTCGAAGTTTGAGTACATTTTGCCAGGAACTTTTCTTATTGCTTTTGTTTTCAAATTTTCTTTTGGTTTTACTAGAATGTCCTGCAGGAAAATGAAGAATTGAAATTGCAGATTCGCAAGTTACATTTAGAAATCAATAAGCAAGTAAGTATTTGATCAGTATCTTCTGTAATTCTGATGCGCCCAGAGATGAACTTCACAATGATTAGCAGATATGAAGGAGGGCTTTTTGAGGCTCAGGGTTTCATGGAAATCTAATGTAAGGATCAACATGCAACATTTCTATCAACTTGTTTTCCCAGGCCCCTGGTTCTTAAGTGGAAAGTATATTTCTTGACCTTTTCCCTTATAACCTAGTTTTCTGAGACTAGCGATAAGCCTTGTGGTTCTTTTCTATGCTGCGTCGTGGGCTTGAATGCAACCTGTAAATCTGTCGGCAGACTGAATGCAGCACTCTGATTAGACAATTCTGAAGCTTCTGTGACGAGACTTTTACTTGGACTCTGATTTATTTTTTTTTTATTCCACAGTCGCTAGTCTTGTTACTGCTGATCTCACCAAGATTCTTTTCTGGCTAATTTAATACCATTTACTAAGTGAACCTGCTTTGTCTTGTTTCAGCATGAGAGTTTCATGATGTAGTTTTCCTTGCAATATTTTTGTCCTCCTTTCTGTTACTGTCGCTTGGCTCCTTTTTGTTGACTCAAATCTGCTGTGTCCTTATCTCTGCTTTTGCTTTTGGTACATTTCATGATTTTAGAAATTAATTGGAACATACCAGTATAGGTGTAATAATAAGAATAGATTGAGGAAAACTCTGCCACATGTATTGGAATTATAATGTCTATACTGTATTATTATAAAAATAAAAGTACTTTCAGATGTAAGGCACATCTTTATTGGTCATCTGAATCAGGTAGCTCTAAGGAAATGTATGTAATTTTAGCATACAATACATGCTCTTTCCTCTAATCTTCAGACCTGTTAACTATTTTTGACTTTGAAGATTGCTTAATTATGAGGTTTATAACACTGTTTTGGGACAGTACTTTTAAGGTAAAATCGGGTGGGAGGCTGCAGGAAAGGGGGAAAGAGGAAGAGCTGAACAGAAGCTGAACGTTTCTGTGGTTCAGTCTGCTTGGCTCGTAACTGAAAATTTGTGGTGGTTTATTTTTTTTTAAAGCTAGAAGATTCACCCGATCCCTGGAGAATTGAATGCCTACTTAAAGTGCAAGTGTAACATAAAGGGTGGAATTCTCCGAACCCCCCGCCAGATCGGAGAATCCCCGGGGGGGGTGGCGCGAATCCTGCTCCAGCCCCCCCCCCCCGGCAATTCTCCGGGCCCCAATGGCCCGAGCAGCCGTCGTTTCCTGGTCAGTCCCGCCGGCGTGAAATGGACATGGTCGATCACGGCGGGATCTGGCTTGTAGGCCAGCTGGGTGAGTCCTCTGGGGAGGGGGGGGGGAGGGAGATCTGGCCCCAGGGGAGGCCCTCACGGTGGCTTGGCCCGCGATCGGGGCCCACCGAACTGCGGGCGTGCCTGTACTGTAGGAGCACTCTTTCCTTCCGTGCCGGCCTTTGTAGGGCTCTGTCATGGCCGGTGTGGAAAAGAACTCCCCCTGCGCATGCTCAGGAAACACGCCAGCCGGTCTGCGCATGCGCGGAACCATGCCGGTGATTCTGCGCCACGCAGGCCCTTCGCCGCCGGTTGGAGCGGCGCCGGCCTAGCCCCCGGAAGTGCGGAGGTTTCTGCACCTTCTGATCGGCCCGACCCCAGAGTAGTTCGCACCGCTCTTGGCACCGGCGTCGGGCCATCTGGCCAGTTGCGGGAGAATCCCGCCCAAGGTGTCTGATCTCTTTGTATGGGGGCCCACATTTCAATATCTTTTTCGCTGCATAGCGAAGTTGAGTAATGTTAGAATGATAAGACACTAAAAATGTATCTGCTGTTAATCAAAACAACAAAAAATGTACATTATGAACAAAATTCAAATGAGAAAGCTAATTTATTAGCTTAATGGGAATTTTTAAATGGAAATGTTGCTTGAATGGGAATTTTTAAATGCGGATGCTGCTTGAATGGGAATCATTAAGTCATCAAGCTTGAGGTGATAGTTGAATGATTTTCATGTTCCGTCTTCTTTGTTTGCTTCCCCCCCCCCCCCCCCCCCCCCAACCCCATAGGAGTAAGGTATGAATGTGCTATTGGCTGATGGTTGCGAATTATCCAATAAACACACTGCACACCTTTTGTTTGCAAAAATCGGAGAGAAAGTATAAGAAATAATGAACGGAACACTAATTACAATGAGGAAGCGAGTGGAAATGAAAAGACAGATATTTTCTTAGTAGGTAGAAAAATCTGATTCTAGGAGACCAAATTACTATTGCCATAATCAGGACATATGAAGGAAGTTGCAAGTTAAGCTGATAGCCTTTGGGAGTGTCTAATATTTCTCCTGAAAATGTTGTGCCAATGTGAAGCTTATGAGAAACCAATGCTATCTAATGTATTTTCAGTGGTTTAAATAAAAACACGAGATTATGGACGTTTATATGTGAGGGTATTTTTGTCTGATAAAGGAGCCAAATTCATGTCGTAGAGATATGAGTTTGGCTCAAAGTTTGATGTTAGCATAGGACATATATTTTCCTCCAGATAGTTCATTAAATAATATTTATGTTTGGGGTATTGATAGAAATTGTTCACCTGTTAAATTGTATCGAATGAATTTAAACTGCACTTTAATCAGTGGATCTCTAAATCTATTCCAAAAGACCATGGCCGGGATTCTCCGCTCCGCCATCTGCCTTTTCTGGCCTGGCACATCCCCACTGACAGTGGGATTCTCCATTCCTGCAGCCGGCCAATTATGGCCACCCCACGCTGTTGGGATGCTGGCGGACCGGGGGGATCCCCTCGACGGAGAATTCCGCTGATTGGCTTTAATCTCAGGTGCCTGGAGAGTCAAAGTTCAAATTTCTGAAATTGAAAAGATATCGAGTCCTCGGACTGACAGTAAAGAGTTAAAACCAGCCAGAAATTGGGCCTGTCTCTATTAATCAACCTGAAGAACCCGAGTCTCGGGCGTCAAAACTGTAAACAGCAGCAGAATAGATGCAGGGGTAGAATGTACTATAGCCAAATTTGCAGATGACACTAAAATAGCTGGGAAAGCAAGTTGCAGTTTCAATGAGGAAATAAATTTACAAACGGATATGGATAGATTAGGTGAATGGGCCAAAATCTGGCAGATGGAATTTAACGTGGATAAGTGTGAGGTTATCCATTTTGGTCGGAGGAATAAAAAGGACAACTTACTGTTAAACTGTGTGGAGTCTGCACGTCCTCCCCCTGTGTGCGTGGGTTTCCTCCGGGTGCTCCGGTTTCCTCCCACAGTCCAAAGATGTGCGGGTTAGGTGGATTGGCCATGCTAAATTGCCCGTAGTGTCCTAATAAAAGTAAGGTTAAGGGGGGGTTGTTGGGTTACGGGTATAGGGTGGATACGTGGGTTTGTGTAGGGTGATCATGGCTCGGCACAACATTGAGGGCCGAAGGGCCTGTTCTGTGCTGTACTGTTCTATGTTCTATGTGGAGAAACTTTAAAATGTTTCAGTGCAGAATTTCAGAAGGTTAGTATGCGTGTGCAGCAGGTAACAAGGAAGGCAAATGGAACTTTGGCATCCATTACTAATTGAATAAAGTATAAAAGTAGCGACATGTTGTTGCAACTGTGTCGGGCATTGGTGAGAACTCATTTGGGATACTAAGCACCGTTTGGCCCCTTGAGGAAGGAGGTAAATTCATTAGAGGTGGTTCAGAGAAGGTTCACTAGATTGATTCCAAGGATAAAAGACTTATCAAGAGAGATTGAACCATTTAGGCTTGTACTGGTTGGAGTTTAGAAGAATGAAAGGATATCTAATTGAGGTATGCAAGATGCTAAAGGGGATTGACAGGGTAGACGTAGAACAAATGTTTCTATTGTTCCCCTTGTTGGGCATTGTAGAATGGGAGACAATAGTTTTAGGCTAAGGAATGGTAGATTTAAAACAAATGCAGAGGAATTACTTCGCTCAAAGGTTGTGAATCTGTAGAATTCTCTACTCCAGTGCAGTGGACCCTGGAACACTGAACAAATTTGAGGATATGGGTTTTTAGTTAATGGCGCGGTGAAGGGTTATGGGGAGCGGGCAGGAAGGTGTGATGAGGCAGAAATTAGATCAGCCACAATTGTATTAAATGGCAGAGCAGTCTTTGAAGATCTGAGTTGTCTACTCCTCAGATTGTCTACTGGCAGATTCGCCTGAGTATGTCTAGAAAAAAATGATGCAGTTTTTTTTTTTAAGTCACTCACAATTGTTTTGTGTGCCAACTTTTCCTTCAGGCATTGATTCCTTGTTTCCTTGATATAACGCTTGTTACTATCTCACCCAAATGTTTCTTCCCACATGTACAGACTTCAGCAGAAATCACTAAATAGTGGTCAAGAGCATAAACTGTAGGTTGGAGACTTTGCCAAAATTGATAGTATTGATGTTTTAGATAATGCCGTCTCTAATTCTCACCCCGAATATTATATTTTACTATATTTATAACTACATACTTTTTCTTGTAGCTGAACTAATCATTGCACTTTGTCCTAAATTAACTTTCATTCATAATATGAAGAACATTACTGCATAATCCAATTTTGAGATTATCTGTTTTATTTTTGTTTGCTTAGGCTGATTCCGTATCCACCGTGGCTGAACTCCAGAAAGCGTAAGTCCTATATTAAAGTAATTTAAGGAAGCCTTTTTAAAAAAAATAAAAATAAAATGTGATCACTAACAGTAATTTTTACTTCTACAGTCTTGTTGAGAAGGATAGAGAGATCAAAAACGTTGAAGACCAGTTGGAAAAGGAACTGCTTAAGTTAGAAACTAATGAGAAAAGATGCCAGGTATTTGAATTTTTCTCATTGATTTGCGAGTGTCATGTTGCATTATTTTTAAATGTGGAGTGATGTGCTATTTAGTTGCTCTCGTGTCTTACTGTGGTTCATTACTGCCATTTGAACAATACTTTCTATTTTCTCATTATGTAAAGAATTTACAAGAAGATCACGACTTGCTGAAGAAGCAAGTAGAAAATGCCCAGCTTCAAACGACGGAGCAGGTAATTAGTCTATTGTAACAAGTAAAATTTGTGTTCTTGGTGTTTATATTTAGCAACGTTTGGAGGCTTTATAATGGGTCTAGAGAACCTAACCTGCACTGTTTGAGCTTGCAATCTCTGTCCTTGTGACTGTCTGCCTCCTCCCTCTGTTTTATTATCAGTGGTGAACTTTTACTCATCCTGCCTCTAAATTTTGCTGTTCTCTTGAGCACTTTGTCAGCAGGCTATATCACTCCCCATCAAAAATTACCTTGAAGCTTATCTTTGACCATCAGTCACTTTGATTTGCAGTCATATTCTGTAATTTCTGTGTTCATTCCACAGCCTTGTGAAGGGCCTTGAAGATGTTCGCTATTTTAGAATTCTAAACCAGTTTAATTTGTTATTGGATCAGTAGCCGATAAAATGAAAGCACCTGTTTAAATTGTCCTTTTTGAAGAATCTGACAAAGAACATGAAATATTTATTTATTCTCTTTTGGTAATACCCAGTAAACTACATATCTAATTGGACTTTATATATAGGAGAACGATTACTGGTCTATTTAATAAACTCTATCTTTTTTTAAAAACTTGCAGTTTGGAATCGGGATAGTCAATTTGGAATCCGGATAGTCAATTTTCTTAAAGCATTATCTGCATTATCCCAGTCCGTTATTAACTTCAGTGCAATGCTCTAGAAATTAACATTTTATTTTTGAAAATAGTTCTTTGTGCAGCATTTCTCTATTAACAATATTAGGGCAAGCATGTAAACTTAAACAGGCATGAGCTAGAAATACTGGCCCAGAATTTGGGAAAAGAGTAACTGTGTCAACAATGCACACTCTGATTAATATACAATTTGGTCAGCAACTTGTAGAGAGCAGAGAGATTCACGTGCCATGGAGTCCCACCTCCTTGTTAAAAATTGCAGGCTAATTTGTGTCCCCTGGTTGTTGCTTTTGCAGGGGCAGCATCACACCCTTAACTTAACCACCTTCTGGTTTTCATGAAGTTACCGTATTTGCATGTTTTTGTGGCACACTTTGAGATATGTTTTATGTAAATTGTACTAAAAATGAATAGGGATAGCAAATGTTTACATGGTTGGTGTTGCATGTCATGCAGATTAATAGTATTTAATTTCTTGTTGAAAACTTTGAAGATCACAAAAATGTATTTTGATCATTGAACATTGCTCCCTTTATTTTTCCAGAACAACAATGTTATTTTAGTTTGTAAAATGTTCCGAGAATAATAATTTTCTGACCCTAGGTAGGTTCTCAATATTAGAGTTTAATTTCAACATGCATTTTGTGAATTTTTGCATCTTTAGGTTTCCACTAAAACAAATCTGATAAAGGAATCTCAAATTATGTAAGTATACATCAAAAGTGTTCATTTTTAGGAAAGTAATATCCAGATTAGCTGACCATAATTTTACTTGCAGAATTGAAAATCAAGACCAAGAAATTAATAACTTGAAGGCCACGTTGACAAATAGCAGAGAAGAAGTTGCTACCTATTTTACCACACTGCAGGTAATCTGAGCATGCGTCACTGTGACTGCATTTTCTAGTATATAAACTTACAAGTTAATATTTCTCAAACTAAATTTCCCTTCACTTTTTAAAAAAGGATCTTCAGCGTGAAAATGCAGGACTGAAAATTCAAATTCAACAGTTGTACGATAAAACCAATGAACAGGTATGGTTTTAGACCAGGTGGTGATCAGCTTTGTTTGTTTCCCTTGTGGATCTTATCATTTTATGAAGTATGTGTTGAAGTATTAAAAATCTTGAACTATGTCATTTCCAATTTCCTACTTGGCAGTAGTCACTGATCAAAAACGATTAAAGTATTGAATGGGCAAGATCTTTAATGCTTATGGTATCCCAATCCCACATGTCCATAGACGAATGTTTCTCTCCTTTTGAAGTGCTCCACTCCACACGTACATACTCAAACAAAATGCTGACCCAACTTGTACATATCTGGGCTCATAACTCCAAATTGTGAATATATTTGCCTGTAACTTCCCGGTTCCCTAGATTTAGAGGGAATCCCTCTGGGAGGTTCCCAGTTTTAGTGATTATTTGGCAATTGTCCAGAAGCACCGGCTTCCCCTGACAATTGTGCTGGGAACCATCCGACAAAGCAATTTAAACCACTGACTTTAGATGGTACTACCAGTGTGATGCTAGTAGTCACTCTTAAAAGGTTATAATAAATAAAACCACTTCTATCTTCAACATAACTATTCTGAAGACCCCCCCCCCCGGCACTCCAACCCATCCACTTAGCTCAGCCTTGTCACTTTCAGTGGGACCTTTAAACTCACTCGCTTAGTGGAAGCTAGTGCCATAAAAAAGGGGACATGTTCACCGATGTTTTTACACACCAGCACGGACTCCAGGCACCCACTGCGCTGGATCTCATCCACCCTGAGTCAGTAAGGTCGGACAGGACAGTCACGGATGAAATTTAGCACGGTTAAGTGGGTACGGAGTGGAAAAGCGATTCTGATTGCCACTCGAGGGCGTTATGGTCTTGTTAGACCCATGTGACATGTTTTTTTTTAATACATTTAGATTACCCAATTATTTTTTCCAATTAAGGGGCAATTTAGCGTGTCCAATCCACCTACTCTGCACATTTTTGGGTTGTGGGGGCGAAACCCACGCAGACACTGGGAGAATGTGCAAACTCCACACGGACAGTGACCCAGAGCCGGGATCGAACCTGGGACCTCAGTGCCGTGAGGCAGTTGTGCTAACCACTAGGCCTCCGTGCTGCCCTCCATGTGACATGTTGACTAAATTTTTATTTTACATGAATGCAAGTTTATTTGAAGATATTGTTCATTCGAGCATGAACATCTGTAAATTATATGCAGGTTAAATTGCTTTCACCAAATATTTGTTCTGATATGAAAGTTATTAACTTCTTGTGGCGGTATGTTTTACCTTGTACATACAACTTTAGGTTTTGATTTGAAATCACTTTTATTGTCTTGAATCAGGACTCTGCGCTTCTCAAGAGTGAAGTACTGCTAAACGTGTAAGTAAGCCATCAGACACCATTTTGTTTTTTCTTTCATCGATTTCTATTTACCATAAAGATAACTGCACGATCAATTATTAACAATTGCTACATTTTCATACACTGCAGATGTTGGAAATCTGAAGAAAAGAAACTATGCTGGGAAAACTGTGGGTTTGGCAGCATCTGTGGGGATTCAAATAGAATATGACTCTTAATTCTGTTTCCCTCTCTCCATAGATGCTGCCAAATGTTGACATTTTCCAACTCTTCCCATTTTTACATTTTTGTTTTCAGTTGCTGGTTTTGTTTTTTCCATGCATGTACGAAATGCTAACAGATGGCCACAAATTTCGTCCTAATTAAATAATGCACAACCTAATTGCGCACGATGTGCTATTTGGTTACGCAGTCCTGTCATTTGATGGGCTTCTTGTACAAATATATTCTTCATTTGTTTCACTACATAATGGACTAATTGAATGAGCTGGTGGGACTACGTTGAAGTTAAATGTAAAAGTACCAAATGTGAACAATCATTTGGAGAAGGGTCAGCATTCTGTGCCAACATTTTAATTGTAATTATTTTAGGCTTTCTGAAAAAGACCAGGAAATTGATTCTCTGCATCGAGAAACTGAGTCACTAAAGGCAGCTGTTAATCAACAAAGGAAAAAAAACAACGTGAGTGCAATATTAAATAATGTGTGCCACTTATTGGCAATAAGGATCTTAAATATTCCCGACTTGGGAGCTATTGTTTTTTTCTTCCTAAAAACATGTAGCACAATTTGTGAACTGCAGGAATTAGCATTATTGTTCATCGATAGAGTAAAACCTGTGATTTTTTTCTCTCTCTCTCTCTCTAGACCCTTGGGTTAGGGTTAAAGACACCAGCAAGATTAAAATGAAACAAATAGTCCCTGAAAGTGGCTGAGCAGGAGATGCAAAGCCTGTTTTTTTTCTTCAATGTATTTGCATTGTAGAAGGGAGAGAGATGAGTTACAACTGTGAAGTCCTGCTGAAATTTGAATTTTGCAAGGAGCCAAATTTGTGTGTTAGATGGAAGATTTGGGGACTTGGACTTTTTGGGTAGAATGACCATTATGAGGCAACCAAAATGATCATGTACCCTGTCCAAGTAAAGAGCAAGACCCTCCCTTGATGTGGATAGTTGGGAATTATAAGGAGATATGGGATTTGTTAGAGTCTCCCAATTGCTGAAGCATTGCTGTCAGTAGCTTGAGAAAAGTAATTTATGTTGATGGGTTTCGTTTGCATTCCTTTGTAGTCTAGAGTTGCATTCTGTTGTTGGTAAATCCTCAATCCATCAATAGTTGCTCAACATTAGTGCCAACCCTGCCAACACTAACTCGGTTCACCTCCCATAAAACTTGTGCTGGTGGATTTTCAAAAAGTTTTTTACCTTCATTCTAAATGTTTTCTATTTTGGCCATGATTTGTCATGCTGCTGCTTGTATATCCTCTCTGTAATTTAACAGTATTATCATATTACAGTTGTATTATATTGCAACCAATGTGTATATAGAGTGTATCAACACATAGGCCTTCAGGTCACCTACAAAGGGTGTTGAGATGCATACCACAATTGACGGAAAGTTGTTCAGCCTTGTTCACCTGAGATCCAAGATAAAGGTATGTTTAGTCCTCTGTCCCTCTATGCTGACTATGCACTAACATTCTGCCAAGGAACACTGAGCAAGGAAATGGACACAATGTCTCTTTGGTTTGACTACCTGCATCAGCAAGATAAATTTCATGGTTGAGGATGTTGCCTTGCCACCATTCATCAGCATTGATAGTATGACACTGGAGGTTTTGATAGCTTCACAGATCCAGGCTCCACAGCTGCCATCAATCTGTCCCTTGATGTTGAAATCAATACCCGCTTCACAAAAACTGCAATTGTTCAAGCTGAGTGGAATAACAGCAATCTGATTGCATCCTCAGCACACTCCTCTACAGTGGCCAGACATGGACAACATATGCTAGACAGGAGAAAACTGTTTTCACCTTTGCTGTCCCAGCCACGTCCTGCCAAGAGATGCTGAAGGCAGGATCACAGAGTTCGAGGTCCTGGTGGGTACTAATTCCACCAGCATACATTCATTGCTAAGCCAGTAAAGTCTGCACTGGCTCAGCTATGTTCACTGGATGGATAACAGCCTGTACGGTGAGCTGACCTCTTGAGTTACAACCTCTTGGGCATCCATACATTTGCTACAGGACACCTGCAAACGAGATATGAAGATGGTGCATATTGGCACTGATTGCTTGGGAGACTATTCTGGCAGCCTTTGGAAGGCTGAGACATGTTTGGAAGCCCATGGGAAGAGGGGAGCAGAAGCTGAAAACTCAGCTGGCTGAAAAGAAGCCAGTAAATTTTCTCAACGTACTGTCTTCCTCTGCAGAGACTGCCATGTTAGTGGGAGACCGTAGTTGTTTTCAAACCAAGATGTCCTTGCTTTTTCACTTTTTTGTCCTGGCAATAGAGACAGCTATACCAGCCATCACAATGTACCTCTAGAACAAATTAGCAAACATTCTACTCTCCTTATTGAAAATCAAGTAAAATTACTGCCCTTAATCTCTTTTTAACTGCAAGCCTTTCTCTTTCTGGAGCACGTTGCCAATGATCTTCCACTAAGGGGCTGGTTTAGCTCACCGGGCTAAATCGCTGGCTTTTAAAGCAGACCAAGCAGGCCAGCAGCACGGTTCAATTCCCGTACCAGCCTCCCCGGACAGGCGCCGGAATGTGGCGACTAGGGGCTTTTCACAGTAACTTCATTGAAGCCTACTCGTGACAATAAGCGATTTTCATTTCATAATTGTTCACTGACTGGAGCAAATAGAGCTACAGAAGTTGGTAAAGCAAGCAAATGATGTGAGTCAGAAAATTTGACCTTCAGTAATACTCTTCCTTTTTCTCTTAACTGACATGTTCTTTTTCAAAAAACTATAGAGTACTCAAAAATTTTTTTTCCCAATTAAGGGGCAATTTAGCATGGCCAATCCACCTACCCTGCACATTTTTGAATTCTGGAGGTGAAACCCACGTAGACACGGGGAGAATGTGCAAACTCCACACAGACAGTGACCCAGGGCCGGGTTTCTAACCTGGGTCTTCGGAGCCGTAGGCAACAGTGTTAACCACTGTGCCACCGTGCCACCCAACTGCCGTGTTCTTGAATAGAAACATCCCAAAGTGAATCTAAAATCAAACAAAACCAGAACACTGAGCCACATAAGGTAACAGCAGGTCAGATGACCGAAAGCTTCGTTGGAGGGATAGATTTTAAAGAGTTTAAAGGAGAAAAGTGAGGTGGAGAGTGTTGAAGGGAATTCTGAGATTAAAGCTTAGGTGAATTAATTAAAATCAGGAATGCTCAAGAGGCCAATAATTAAATGAGTGCTGGATTGTGGAGCTGGAGGAGATTATGGAGATGGGGAAGGATTTGAAAATGAGATTAAAATTTATAAAACAAGTCTTGCAATAAAAGTCAGCAAGCACAGGGGTGATGAGGGAACAGGACTTGGCCCGAGTTAAGGCACAGACAGAAAATTTCTTGGATCACAGGTGTAGAGGATAAAATGTGGGAGACATGACTACAAGATGCAGGCATGAATGAGGATTCCGCAGCAAACCAGACTAACTGTTTCTAATCTGGTTGCTTCCCAGGTGTGAGGTTAAGGATCATCTGAAGTGGGAGGGGGGAAATTTGTAGGGAAGGAAAAGTTAGTCACTGTGGTCAGTATGGAAGCTAATATTAAAGCATAAAATCCTAAAGTCCTGTAAAATGAATTTGAGTTCAGGAACATTCTCGGAGCAAGACTTCATGGTTGGTAACCTCAAGACTACTTTTGTCAACCATGCATTAGAATAGAGAGGATAAGATCATTTGGAACATCATTACATTGCTAAAGGTGCAAAGTAAGGATCTGGGGTTTCAATTTGACTACAGTTCTTGGACTGACAGGAACTTCTACAAGGTGGTCTACATCTGAATAAGGAAAATGGGACAAAATAGCTTGTTAGTGATAATGTTCTTTAACTAGGAAGGAAGGGGGTGATGGAGAAAATGGAGCCAATCTAGGTCAGAAGGGATAATTGGAAAAGGGTAACCATGCAGAAAAATGTAGCGTGCGATGTATTAAGTAGTGGAACATCAAATGGACTGTCATTAATGGAGCAAAGGGTGATGTAATGACAGAGGATAGCTTAAGGTGAAAGACAATCAAATGAAGAAAAACCGCTCTTCAAATTTCAAAAAAAATTAAAATGTAACAATTGTGTGCAGAATATACAACATAGATTTGAGAACTGGAAGCAATTATTTGAGAGATCTTGACCAGCATGACCAAAACTTTACTGCAAGCTGGTCAAGATTTTTAAAAAAAAAGTATATTATGAAGGGCTACAAAAGGTGACTGGATGGAACACAGATTAAAATGGCATGAACACACGTGTATGACTGACCTGGAAGGAAATAGATAAGTAAATCTACAGTAAAATTAAAGATGTGTAAGATTATCAAAAATATTTTGGGAAGTTTTGATTATCCACATATTGGGATTGTGGGGGGGAGGGGAGGGGGAGTGAAATAAAGAAAATGAATTTCATAAAACATAGAACTCTCAGTATATTGGTAGACCTAGAGAGATGGTGTTGATGAAGCTGGATATGAGAAACTAAATAAGCTAAATATGGGCGCAATGGCTGCTACTTTATAATATTGTAAATACAATTTTATAACTTCTGTAACCCATGGTTTAATTTCAGGTAATTGGGGGAGGATACAAAACTTGAGTTCAAAAATGACTTGGGGTGTGTGCCATTTTTGTTCAATGTGTATATTTGTTTTGTCGAGAGACCTACAGGAAGTGCTTGTAAAGTTTGCAGATGATATCAAAATAGGTTTTTGCATTTTTTTTCTGAAGAGATTTTTTTCATTATAACACAATATGAAACGGTTAATACAAATTGCAATGCCAGAAGAACCCAAACAATCAAGAACTCACACTAATTTACCCCTTAACAGTCTGACAAACCGGTTTTAAAAAGGAATGGAGTGTCTGCCATCTTGGGTGAATCCCTCCACTTATCCCTAACAGTGTACTTGACCTTCTACAAATGCAAGAATGACATGGGGTCACCCAACCAAGCCAAGGCACTGGGCGGAGCTCCACCCAAGCAGACCTCGGCTCCGGCTATTAATGAGGCAAAGGCAAGGATATCCGCCTTCACCCCCATCTACAGCACCGGCGAGTCTGACGCGCCGAAAATGGTCAGCATTGGCCCCAGATGAATATTAAGAATCTCCAAAACTGACTCCACTTAAATCAGGGTGGCTTTGGCATTGTTGAATGCTTCCTGATTTTTTTGCCAGCTTTGTTCTCAATCCTGATAGTGTGGCCCTTCCATTTGTAGTCGCAATGCTCCTTTGCCCATCTCGGGACCCGTTCTTTTTCCTGGAAACTGAAACTTCACAATTATTGCTCGCGGTGGTTCATTGGGACAGGGCTTTTGTATGAGTATCCGGTGGGCTCGATCCAGATCAGGAGGGGACGCGAGTCCAAACCCCACCATCTTCCCAAACATCTTTGCAAATACTCTGTGGGAGTTGGGCCTTCCATCCCCTCTGGCAACCTAGCAACATGGATATTTTGTCTCCTGGAACGATTCTCCACATCATTCAATTTCGTCTTCAGTGCTTTACTCATCTCAGCCATCAGCGACATCTCTGATTCCAGAGAGGCTGTGCCTCCAAAAACGCTGCCCCCATGACTTGCATTGCAGGGCCATGCGCTTTTACTATCTTGTAGGTATTCTCCAACATCAACCGAATAAGAGCCGGGGCCTCTTAACTTGCGGGGGTCCCCCAACACTACCCACCTTTTCTTCTCTAATGCCGCCGGTCAGCATGTCGGCTGCTAATGAAGTGGGCGGAAACAAAGAAGCTGCCTCCTTTTCTCCGCCAATGAGCCCAGAGAAGCCTCTGATTCAGTTGACGAATTATCGCTATCGGGCTTCTTCCCCCAATCTTCCTGCGCATATCTCCAATATAGGCACCTTATTTCCTTAAAACAGATGGGTTTTTGAACACACACACTCCCAGAAACTGGGTGAAAAAGCTATTTAAAAAAACGTACCTTAGTGTGAGCCATCTCGTGTGCGTCTTCCCCTACATAACACCACCAGAAGTTTCAAAATAGGAGATATGATTGATTCTTTTGAAATACCAAAAGAATATTGATGAGACATGAGAATAGATTAGAAAATCACAGGTGGAATTCACTGTCACCAAGTGTGCCGTGATAGAGACCTTTTTTAAATGGTGCAGTAATAGTCCTAATTTGAGGTGGGTGCAATGTTGTGGAAGAGTTGAAGGATTTGGGAATGTAGGTTCATTGCAAGGAGAATTGAATATACAAGTAAGGTCTGAGTGCGGTATTGGTCTCCTTTTTAAGGAAGTATGTAAATGCATTAAAATCAGTTTTGAGAAGATTTATTAAACTAATATCAACTGTGGTTGTGTTTCTTGTGAGGAAAGATTGGACAGGCTCGGCGAAAGGTTATTGGGGACGAGACGGGGGGTTACAATCACGTCAGCCATGATCCTATTGAATGGAGGAGCAGGCTTGAAGGGCCATGTTCTCTATTCCTACTCCTAGCCCGTATGTTCCCAGCACATCATTAATGGCAATGTCTTGAGTTGGTTAGGCCTTAACAGAAAAACACAAACAAGATCCCAAGTCTGGAGTATAAAAACCAAGAGGTAATGAACCCGTAGAATGCTTGTACCTTAATTGGAGTTGGCGGACTGTGTGCAATACTGGCTTCAAGCTGTTGGAAGAATATTAGTTTTACAGAGTGCAACACTGGCAGGAGGGAGAGTGGGGATAAAGGGGTCTTTTCCAGGATGGCAGCCGGTGACTAGTGGTGTGCCTCGGGTCTGTGCTGGGACCGCAACTTTTCACAATATACATTAACGATCTGGAAGAAGGTACTGAAGGCACTGTTGCTAAGCTTGCAGATGATGCAAAGATATCTAGAGGGTCAGGTAGCTTTGAGGAAGCAAGGGGGTCTGCAGAAGGACTTGGACAAGCTAGGAGAGTGGGCAATGAAGTGGCAAATTAAATACAATGTGGAAAGTGTGAGGTTATGCACTTTGGAAGGAGGAATTTAGGCATAGACTATTTTCTAAATGGGGAAATGCTTCAGTAATCAGAAGCACAAAGGGACTTGGGAATCCTTGTTCACGATTCTCTTAAGGTTAATGTGCAGGTTCAGTCGGCAGTTAAGAAGGCAAATGCAATGTTAGCATTCATGTCAAGAGGATCAGAATACAAGCCCAGGGATGTACTTCTGAGGCTGTATACGACTCAAGTCAGACCCCATTTGGAGTACTGTGAGCAGTTTTGGACCCCATATCTAAGGAAGGATGTGCTGGCCTTGGAAAGGGTCCAGAAGAGGTTTCCAAGAATGATCCCTGGAATGAAGAACTTGTCATATGAGGAAGGTTTGAGGACTCTGGGTCTGTACTCGTTGGAGTTTAGAAGGATGAGAGGGGATCTTATTGAAATGTGCAAGATACTGCGAGGCCTGGATAGAGGTAGTGGCAATTGGTAGTGGCATCCTGGATTTGGAAGGGGAATTTCAATTCTGAACATTATCCATGTACTCCACCACAGGATCTGTTCCAGCAAGGTTGACTAACACCCCCCCCCCCCCCCCCCCACCCCAAATAGTGGTTTACACATGAATAAAGGCCACTTTGGAGAGGTACTGAAGAGCAGATTGTCTTTTCCACAAAGGTGCCACTCTTAGGAGAGTGGGAGAAACAAAGTTGGTTAAGTGGTTTGTTTTCTTTAATTGTTTGCCATAATAACTTGTTTGCATTTAATTGGTTCTAAAGATTCCATCAGCACTTTTTGGATGACATTTCGTCACAGAATAACTACTTTGCCTACCTTTCAGCTTGTTGCAGCGGACCATTCATCCCACCCCCTCGGCATGCATTCCTTCACAGGTCTACTGTGCAATCTTTTGGGGTTTTTTTCCTGTCTTAATTACTGTACCTATATTCTAGTTTCTTCCTTGAAATACAACTCTTAATGCTGGAAAGGCAACGGTTAGTTGGCTTCTGAAAGAGAAAGATGGGTGAAATGTTAACGTGTCTTTTTTCGGATGCTTGTGTGTATTTCTAGCATTCTTGCAGCTTTGTTTTTCTATTCTGTTCTGGATTGCAGTCCTGTTGCCTTGGATTTAGCTAACATTTGTGTAAAATTCTTTGAAAATCTGTTTCCTTCATTTTTGACAACAAAACTCTTCAAGAGTAGATGACGTTTTTTTTTTCCAGCTTTGTCTTTCTGACGAATGGTGCAAAGTACTTCATATGCATTTAGCCATTTACATTTTAAACTCACAATTGTTAATGCCCAGATTTTTTTTTTTTGTTTTTTTAAAAGTAATCATTTACAAAATTTCTTGGCTGAACTGAAATAGTTCTTTCTAAAAATAATTAGGAACTTCGGGAGAAAAACTGGAAAGCAATGGAAGCATTGACATCAACTGAAAAAATGTTGCAGGACAAAGTGAACAAGACAGCCAAGGTTGTAATAAATGTGAAAATGTTTACAGTAGATCATTTCTGCTGCAATCTGAAAATCAGAATAACTTTAAATTTACGACACTTAACCATTCCGCACTCTGCTTGTTCTGCTCCTTTCCTGGATATTTGATTTCATGTATGCATGTCTGTTTTGTTGGTCTCGTTTTAAATTTAGCGTGTAGGATCTTATGCTGTTTTGCTTGCCAGTTTTTTTGTTTGTTGCCCTCCTTGGGCTCATTCTTTCTTATCTTTTTTGTCTTTTCCCCATTCGCCCCTTCTGCAACCCCATCATCCTCCTAAGACAGTCAGCTAGTGAGCGTCTTCCAGGCCTCTGCCATTATTGCTCTGTAACTGACTGCTTGGAGGAGTATGAAGGAGACTCCCCTTGCTTTTTGTCCCCTTTCCTCTCACTGGGCAGACATCTCCCTAAAATACTTCCCCAGTGCACAGCTGAGGAAAGAAAAGGTAGAGGGTGAAAATAGCACCCCTGTCATTGTGGCATGGTGTATTGGTATACCAGTGTGCTGTGCCACTGCTTGCTTGCTTGCTAGCCACTTCAGGCAGAGAAAGTAATGAATTATTATGTAACCTCCAAATGTATTTATCTTTTGGAACAGGAGAAAGATCAACACGTTGTTGCTGTGCAGTCATTGACTAAAGATGTTCTGAAAAAACTGTTTCCCAGGGTGTTGGTGGCTTCTACCTTGGTAATTGTTATTTATTTAACATGTATAAAACACTAGTGCTTTGTCACACACCTCGGATTCCTGCCAACTGGTCTGTGCATGTCAAAAATCCAATGTTGTCACTGTTGCTCTCAGCCTGCCAATACCCTCCTGTATATGTGCAGAAATACCAGTGCACCCTCAGGTGATTCTCCTTGGAGGCAGTGTAACTATGTTCTATAAATATTGTACAAGCATTTTCAAACTACAGAATCTCCATATGTAGACAAAGCAATAAATTTAATGAAATGGCTTGCAATATAGGGCTCTTCTCAGAATAGTCTATTTAATATACTTCTGACCTATTGGGGTTATGCATGTGATCCAGTAATTTTAAATAATTGGTTGAATATATTTTCTCATAGTTTTAAGTTTAGGGATTTTCTGTCTGGTGGATTTGCAACTGTTGTGCTAACTTTATGGAGCCATTAAGGGCAGGTAAAATAATGCAAACGCCTAAAACAGAACTGTGATGGTTTGAGTAGCGCCATCTTTAATCCTGGCTGCTGCCTACTTTGCCACGCTCAATGGCGCCATGGAGAAATACACACCAATTGCGCATGCATGGAGTTGGCAGAAAATGCAACATTTGTCAAATGAACAAGAATAATTTCAATCCAATAATATTCTGGTGGTTTGTCTTTTTTTTTTTGTTTTGCATTTCTTTAGGATATTTTGTTTCTGGCATCTGTGCTTTTATGTTCTTAAATGAGTTGTAAGGAAATGCTCTTTTGTCTTGAAATGTTTGTCATTTCTAAGCGCCATCATTTGTTTTCTGTCTAGATTTGGAGTGCAACAAAATAAAAATGTCTGTTAAGGCAATTTCAAGACTGCTCAAAACTAGCCACCATTGAAATAACGTTTTTATAAGAGATTATTAGAAAAACTGTAGTATATTCAATTTCAGCATGAATTCTGACCTGTACTTTGTTAGGCAGAATAATTAATTTCTCCCCCAATATGAAAAGCAACTGTTCTTTATGCTTATAGGAATATTCTGAGTGGCTGCAGGAGTTTGAGACTTCAGCACATAAGACTTTGTCTTCACTGTTGGAAGAGCAAGGAAAGGTTTGCATATTTAAAAATTACATTCTGGGAAAAGTTATAGTATTGCAGCAAAGTATTCTTTTGATTAATTTGGTTGATTTTTCTCTCTTTCTCGCCCCCCCCCCTATTACCTCTGTTAAATATTTATGTCCAGCAGTTGAGCTAGAAATTGGAATTATGTTTGAATGTTCATTGGTGGTATCAAAATTAGTATGGCAGATATGAAGTTGAATGATGGGAAGTGTTATATTCCCTGGATACATGTGGGAATTGAGCACCTTCATTCACTGTTATTTGGAATTATCTCAATTTTTAAAGCATTTTTAGACCATTTGTTTGACCTTCTGTGGATCACTATTAAACACCTTTCAAGTCAGCAGTATGGTGATCTGATGCAGCTGGCAGAGAGATCGTCGATGCCGCTACCCTTTCAGGTGGAGAACTGTTATGAGGCGTGTGCAGAAATGTCCCTTTCTTCTCCTGTTCAACAGGTGCTTGCTGACAAACCAGTAAATGCTGGCTGCCTTTGTGAAGCTCCCTGAAGGATTGTTTAAAAATTAAGATTATTTAATTAAAAATATGAACAGAAAGGAACTTGGTCAATAGTTCAATTGCCAACAAAGCTACCCATCTTTGAACCAGAAAGAGACTTAATTTGGGGCACAATAAAATCATGAAATTTGGTGTGATTAGAACAATGTTTGCATTCACATGCTTAAAATGTCCAATGAACTGCTACAGTTGCTTGGGGCAGCACGGTAGCACAGTGGGTAGCATTGTTGCTTCACATCACCAGGGTCCCGAGTATTATTCCTGCTTGGGTCACTGTCTGTGTGGCGTCTGCACGTTCTCCCCATGTCTGCTTGGGTTTCCTTCGGGTGCTCAGGTTTCCTTCCACAAGTCCCGAAAGACGACTGTTAGGTGAATTGGACATTCCGAATTCTCCCTGTGCACATGAACAGGCGCCGGAGTGTGGGGACTAGGGGATTTTCACAGTAACTTCTTTGCAGTGTGACTGTAAGCCTACTTGTTACAATAATAAATATTATTTTTTGATGTCTGCTGTGTGAAAATGAAGGACTTATTCCACCCTAGCCTTGTCACAAAAGATGGTAAAAATAAGAAAGAATGTGTCTCCAGTTTGATTAAAAATTGGTAGTGCTACAAATTAAATTTCATCTGCCATATTGTTCGATGGTATTGGGAAGTCTAATAACTAAATTCTGACTGTAAATATCTTTAAATTCTCATGATATATTATCTCTGTTTGACTCTTTGCAGTAGAGTTAACCCCACGGTCCGTCTCCAATGTTTTCCCTTCATTTACCAGCTCTTTGGTACAAGATAGGTACTCCATATCTTGTAGTACTCCCTTGTTTGGTTTCACCTTGAACTAGTGAATTGTAGCCAGAGAATTCAGTCAGCAGTACCTTCTCTTCCCACTTGACACCATCACTTTTTGGAGCCTTCGTGCTACATCCTTGCTCTCTTCCTCTTTTCCATGTTGCTCCTTGGTGACACCTGCAGACATTGGAAAAGCTCCCCTGTTAATCCTCCTGCTGACACTCCATTCATTCAGCATTCAAACTTGGATAAGTCTTTGTTTCATCAGCTAAACGTTGGGAAGGCTGAAGACATTCTACTTCATCATAAGACCTGTACACTCTGCACTGACTGAAAAAGCCCACCAGCCCCTGAATCATAGAATCCCTACAGTGCAGAAGGAGGCCATTCGGCTCATCGGGTCTGCACTGACCCTCTGAAAGAACCCACCCCCGGCATATCCCTGTATCCCAATATATCCTGCACCTCTTTGGACTGTGGGAGGAAACCGGAGCAGACCCACGCAGACACTGGGAGAACGTGCAAACTCCACACAATCACCCAAGGCTGGAATTGTAACCGGGTCCCTGGCAATGTGAGGCAGCAGTGCTCTTTCGTGCATTTTCTTCTTTCACTTTTCAACTTACTGAAAGGGTAGATGCAAACTATCCATGTCCCACTCTCGGGGAAATTCCTCAAACACCTCTAACTGCTCACCTTTTTGACATCCTTTATAAAATTCACATTTTTGATCAAACTTTCCTAAATCCTGCTCCTTTTGACTTGGCATCTGTTTTTCCTCTTGTCTATTTGAAGCACCTTACACCTTAAGATGTTTATCTGTTTCAAAGGTGTATATGAGTCAAGTTATTGCTGTTATTTGTTGGTCATTTTCAAAATCTAGATCATAGAACACAAAGAAAAGGAAAGTGTGGAGGTGCATGCAATGTTGCAGTTAGAGTGCGAAAAGTACAAGACAGTACTTGCTGAAACAGTAAGTTTAATAGTTTTCTTTCCAGTATTTAACAGTTAAATATTTTTTTCTTAAAAATTAAAGTTCCTATTTGTATTACCCCCAGGAAGGAATTTTGCAAAGGTTGCAAAATAGTGTTGAAGAGGAGGAAGGCAAATGGAAATTGAAACTGGAAGAATCTCAGAAGGCACTGATGCAGGTAGCCAGCTAATGCAATTGGGTAGCATTTCCTGCACTCTGATTATTCACTGGGGCAAATAACTAATAAATTGGCCAAAATGTTCAGAGTTGTTTTATACTGATCCTTTTTCTCAGACAGTAACACACAATTAATATTAGGTCAGTCTTCATGTGCTGCTCTTGGGTCATGGAAAGTACTAGAGCTGAGAAAGTGTATACAAATCGTCAGACTGTGCCCATATTTTTCCCATTTCAACTAAGTAGAAAAGTCTCTTTCAGAAAGTTTTCTCTGGTGGTTTTCCCCTCTGTTGTAGAAAGTTTTTTTTCAGTACTGCAGCCTGACTTCAATTTTAACATCCAGATATTTTGGTAGCATATAGATATACCGATTCCTTGTTTCAGAATCTGGAACTTTTTGAAGGGGAAAGAGGAAACTAGAAGGAAAGAATGTCTTTCCTGACAGGGCTACATGGACCTGCAAATATCCTGCATCTGTCAGAAAAATGCAAGCAGGTTTGGGAAGCAGGATCAGAACGGACAAGATTACCCAATGACCAGTGTAATTTTGCTTGTAATCATTTAACTTTTTACTAGAATTAAAGAAAATCATTGGGATAGATTTCAGAAACCTTTAAGATCATCTGGAAAGCTGAGGATTGTGTTCCTACTTGCCTGTGCATGAAATTTGTCTTTTGACGATGCAAGTAAAAGAGCACTGAGCAGATTATTGATAAATATGCATTTTCCCCTCCTAGTTTTTAATGTCTGTATATTACGTTCCAGGTGCAGTCATCAGCCCGCATGTTGGAACAAGAATTGGAAAAGGTGAAACGTGAAAACACACAAGCTGAAAGTGTAGGTGAATTGTTGTTGTGTGCATAAGAACCAAAGTCAGTTGCCCACATTGAATTCTTGTACGTGGAGACGTTTCCGTCAGCATTGTACCAAACAAAGAGAATCGTGGCTTTACTGGGGGCAAGGTCATCAAAGATGGAGATGTGGAAGTTATTGAGGAAATCCGTGACTGCTGACGTGTGACTGCTGACATATGCCAACACATTAAGTCGGGTAGTTGAGTTTGAAAGTATAGCTGTGAATGGTTTTGATGAGGATTTGTTCTAGTGACAGGTTCAGAAAGAAGGCAGCAAAATCTGCAGGAGAGAAGCCAATGTGAATTTAATTGGAAATTAAATTTTTTCATTTATAGCAAATGTAATATTAACATAGAAAGCAGATATTACATAATGTAATATAAAAACATAACCAACCATATGAATCTTTCCCCAACTTAAAAAAACAAATCTCTCCCTCCCCCTCCCCATAACAGCTGATGGTGACTAACTAAGTTAGGAAATGAATGGCTGCTACCTCGGGTAGAACCCCTCAGTCAACATCCTGACGGTGTACTTGACCTTCTCCATGTGCAAAAGATCCATGAGGTCACCCAACCAGACAAAGGCACCTCCATCCTAGCAGAACTCTCCTCTGGCCTATTAATGAGGCAAAAGTGAGAGTATCTGCTTTCACACCGACTGCAAACCCGGCGAGTCCGACACCCTGAAAATGACCACCAAAGGACAAGGCTCCAGATTAATTTTAGGAATTGCTGATATGGTGCTAAAGAAGGAGACCTAAAAGCTAGAGACATGACCCGAACAGATGGGTATGATTAGCCGGACCCAGAGGGTACCGCTCACACATGTCCTCCACTCGCAAAAATAAACTACTCCTCCTACCTTTAGGTAGGTGAGCCCTATGTTCCACCTTGAGCTGAATGGGGCTGAGTCGTGTGCAGGAGGACATGGAGTTTGCCCTCGCACCACACGTCCTCATCTAAAGTAGGTCCCAGCTCCCCCCTCTCATTTTGCTTGCACCTCATGCTGTGGGACCACCCTCTATTTACAGGCTCTGCCCGTAGATACCTGACATGCTCCTCCCACCAGACCCTGCTCATGATAGGATCCTCTTCAACAAGGCGGGCTGCAGAGCCAAGGGAAATGTATGAAAAGTTTTCGGACTGAATCATGTATTTGGAGGCAACGGAGCAAGTTTGCCCCTGAAAGTTTAAACTTCGTCGATAGCTCCTCCAAACTAGCAAACTGTCCCTCCACAAACAAATCCCCAAAACTCTCCAGGCCTTTCCCTCCCAAGACCTGAATGTCATATCTAATCCAAATAGTACAAATAGGTGGCTGCCACAGTTAGGGGCCTGCAATGACATGGAGCCGAATTTATAATGCTGCCTACGTTCCCTGCTTGTAAATGGACACTGCGGAGAAGAGAAGCGAGGCCATTGCCAAAATCCTTGAACTAAAGCCCCAACAAGAGCTAGCTTCCATCTGTCCCCATATGGATCAACTCCCCAATCTACCCCAGCATCTTCTAGATGTAGCTGCCCAATAGTAAAAAATCAAGTTTGGTAATGCTAGACTCCACTACTGCCGGTCCCTCTGAAGGAATGGTCTGTGGATTCTTGGGGTCTTAGCGACCCAAATGAAGGAGGCCACTAACTTACTAATCCTAGCAAAAAAGAGTTAGGGAGAAAAATGGGAGACACTGAAAAAGAAATACAAATCTTGGGAAGATATTCATTTTTATAGTCTGGATCATCCCGCCAAGGACAGAGGGAGGTTATTCCACTTCTGCAAGTTGTAACATGCCGTGCTCACCAGACTAACATAAATCAATCCATGGAAAGAGGGCCAATCATTCCTCCCCCAAAAGATAACGAAAGCTACCTCTGGCAAGACAAAATGATAGATTGGGTCCCCTGCCTGGGAGATTAACCGGAAAATATTCACTCTTTTGCAGGTTCAGTTTGTATCCCGCAAAGGAGCCAAGGCTCCTCAGTAGCTTCATTATTTCATCCATAGAGAGACTGGATCCGTAAGAGAGAGCAGGTCATCACCACATAAGGACACCCTATCCCCCCCCCCCCCCCCCCCCTCCCGGGAAAAAACCCAACTTTGATGCGTTAGTGCGTACACTGGCCATGTACACAAACCCACAAAATGAACTTCTGATGTTCCGACACCCTGGGCTCACGTCAATTCCAGCCCACAGGCCCCAGAGTCCCAATAATTGTATAGCTTCTTCTGAGAACTGCTCCAGTGACTTATGGGCACCAGATTTGTGAATAAAACACACAATAACAAGAAAATAGATAAACATGTAATAGTGATCTATGTCTATGATACTAGAATAACGGCCTGCTAATCTAATTAGTTCCCCTTTTACCGTTCCACCCTCTACCCAAACACAAACAAGACAGACGCGATGGACCAAAAGAACAAAGAAAAGTACAGCACAGGAACAGGCCCATCGGCCCTCCAAGCCCGTGCCGACCATGCTGCCTGTCTAAACTGAAATCTTCTACACTTCCGGGGTCCGTATCCCTCTATTCCCATCCTATTCACGTATTTGTCAAGATGCCCCTGAAATGACACTATCATCCTTGCTTCCACCACCTCCTCCGGCAGCGAGTTCCAGGCACCCACTACCCTTTGTTAAAAAAACTTGCCTCGTACATCTCCTCTAAACCTTGCCCCTCGCACCTGAAACCTATGGCTCCTAGTAATTGACCCCTCTACCCTGGGGAAGAGCCTCTGACTATTCACTCTGTCCATGCCCCTCATAATTTTGTAGACCTCTATCAGGTCGCCCCTCTACCTCCGTCATTCCAGTGAGAACAAACTGAGTTTATTCAACCGCTCCTCATAGCTAATGCCCTCCATATCAGGCAACATCCTGGTAAATCTCTTCTGCACCCTCTCTAAAGCCTCCACATCCTTCTGGTAGTGTGGTGACCAGAGTTGAACACTATACTCCAAGTGTGGCCTAACTAAGGTTCTAGTCAGCTGCAACATGACTTGCCAATTTTTATACTCAATGCCCCAGCCAATGAAGGCAAGCATGCCGTATGCCTTCTTGACTACCTTCTCCACCTGTGTTGCCCCTTTCAGTGACCTGTGGACCTGCACACCTAGATCTCTCTGACTGTCAATACTCTTGAGGGTTCTACCATTCACTGTATATTCCCTACCTGCATTAGACCTTCCAAAATGCATTACCTCACATTTGTCCGGATTAAACTCCATCTGACATCACTTCGCCCAAGTCTCCAAACGATCTAAATCCTGCTGTATCCTCTGACAGTCCTCATCGCTATCCGCAATTGCACCAACCTTTGTGTCGTCTGCAAACTTACTAATCAGACCAGTTACATTTTCCTCCAAATCATTTATATATACTACGAACAGCCAAGGTCCCAGCACTGATCCCTGTGGAACACCACTAGTCACAGCCTTCCAATCAGAAAAGCATCCTTCCATTGCTACTCTCTGCCTTCTATGCCCTAGCCAGTTCTGTATCCACCTTGCCAGCTCACCCCTGATCCCGTGTGACTTCACCTTGTCAAAGGCTTTACTGATGTCCATATAAACAACATCCACTGCCCTACCTGCATCAATCACCTTTGTGACCTCTTCGAAAAACTCTTATTAAGTTAGTGCGACACGACCTCCCTTCACAAAACCATGCTGCCTCTCACTAATACGTCCATTTGCTTCCAAATGGGAGTAGATCCTGTCTCGAAGAATTCTCTCCAGTAATTTCCCTATCCCTAACGTAAGGTTCACTAGCCTTTAGTTCCCTGGATTATCCTTGCTACCCTTCTTAAACAAAGGAACAACTTTGGCTATTCACCAGTCCTCTGGGGCATCACCTGAAGACAGTGAGGATCCAAAGATTTCTGTTAAGGCCTCAGCAATTTCCTCTCTAGCCTCCTTCAGTATTCTGGGGTAGATCCCATTGGCCCTGGGGACTTATCTACCTTAATATTTTTCAAGACGCCCAGCACCTCGTCTTTTTGGATCTCAATGTGACCCAAGCTATATACACACACTTCTCCAGACCAAACATCCACCAATTCCTTCTCTTTGGTGAATACTGATGCAAAGTATTCATCTAGTACCTCGCCCATTTCCTCTGGCTCCACAAATAGATTCCCTTGCCTATCCTTCAGTGGGCCAACCCTTTCGCTGGCTACCCTCTTGCTTTTTATGTACGTTAAAAAGCCTTGGGATTTTCCTTAACCCTATTTGCCAATGACTTTTCGTGACCTCTTCTAGCCTTCCTGACTCCTTGCTTAAGTTCCTTCCTACTTTCCTTATATTCCACATAGGCTTCGTCTGTTCCCAGCCTTCTAGCCCTGACAAATGCCTCTTTTTCTTTTCTTTCTTACAATAAGGCCTACAATATCTCTCGTTATCCAAGGTTCCCGAAATTTGCCGTATTTATCCTTCTTCCGCAAAGGAACATGCCGGTCCTGAATTCCTTTCAACTGACATTTCGAAGCCTCCCACATGTCAGATGTTGATTTACCCTCAAACATCCTCCCCCAATCTAGGTTCTTCAGTCCCCACCTAATATTGTTATAATTAGCCTTCCCCCAATTTAGCACATTCACCCTAGGACCACTCTTATCCTTGTCCACCAGCACTTTAAAACGTACTGAATTGTGGTCACTGTTCCCGAAATGCTCCCCTACTGAAACTTCTACCACCTGGCCGGTGTTGCTCGTTATGCTTTCCATTAATTTGCTTTGTTTTAAGGGCGTGGAATGCCCTGCCTGCAACAGTAGTGGACTCGCCAACACTAATCGCATTCAAATGGTCATTGGATAGGCATATGGACGATAAGGGAATAGTGTAGAGGGACTTTAGAGGGGTTTCACAGGACGGCGCAACATCGTGGGCCGAAGGGCCTGTACTGCGCTGCAATGTTCTATGTTCTAAGAGTCGCCAGGTATCTTTCTGATACCACCACAGGGTTCAAAGTCGAATACTGATCAATGACTCGATACACCAGTTAGTAAGTTTGGAATCAATGCACATTTATTTATACGCACAGTCAATTATTACTCATGCATAAACTCTACTCGCTAAACTACAACTATTACTAAAAGCCTATACTTAGCTTCGAGTGGCCCACTCAGTCAGAGGAACAATGGCCGTTGTCCGGTTATGATACTGCTGGCTTTGAACTGGTATAGAATAGTAGCTAGGAGCACCTATCTTGTAGCGTGCATTGACCTTAGACTTACTTGGCTGGTGCTTGGCGGGCCTCTCATCGCTGAGAGCCAAATGCCAAGGTGAAGATGGAGACGCTAAGAGTTCTCAAGAGCTTCTAAAGAAGAGAGCGAACTGACCTTGGGGACTCTGTTTATACCCCAAGGGGTTTCGCACCCTTCTGGGCGGACCTTGGACTTGGTCCCAATTAATTGGACCATGTCCCAATCGTTTGTATCGATTCTCTCCAATAACAGCGTCGTTCCCTGATCGTTGGGCGGGCTCTATGTAACCGTTGGCCTGCCTTTGTTTTAGCTTCCATTGGCACCGGGAAGTCTGTCCTGGTACCGATTGTTTCAATGTTTCTTTTT
Organism: Scyliorhinus canicula; assembly: GCF_902713615.1. Taxonomy (NCBI): domain Eukaryota; kingdom Metazoa; phylum Chordata; class Chondrichthyes; order Carcharhiniformes; family Scyliorhinidae; genus Scyliorhinus; species Scyliorhinus canicula. The sequence goes on from NC_052147.1 coordinate 59,969,072, forward strand.
GTCCCCGGAGATAGCTCATTACTATGCTAATGGCTTGTAGTTTCAGTTCTGTCTGGGTTCTGCAAGTCCCAATCCACAGGAAACCGTGCACCTGCTTGTTTTCCTAGTGCTGTCCATTTTTCCCTGCACTCCTTGCGAGTATCCATTTTAGAATCGGGACGTGGCCACCCCAGGTGGCTACACCGGGCTCATTCCCCAATACCAGGTCCAGTACAGCCCCTTCCCTAGTTGGACTGTCTACATATTGTTTTAAGAAGCCCTCCTGGATGCTCCTTACAAACTCTGCCCCGTCCAAGCCCCTAGCACTAAGTGAGTCCCAGTCAATATTGGGGAAGTTCAAGTCTCCCATCACAACAACCCTGTTGTTTTTACTCGTTTCCAAAATCTGTCTACCTATCTGCTCCTCTATCTCCCGCTGGCTTTTGGGAGGCCTGTAGTAAACCCCCAACATTGTGACTGCAGCCTTCATATTCCTGATCTCTACCCATATAGCCTCGCCCTCTGAGGTGTCTTCCCGTAGTACAGCTGTGATGTTCTCCCGAACCAGTAGTGCAACTCCGTCACCCCTTTTTACATCCCCCTCTATCCTGCCTGAAACATCTAAAACCTGGAATGTTTAGCTGCCAATCCTGTCCTTCCCTCAACCAGGTCTCTGTAATGGCAAAAACATCATAGTTCCAAGTACTAATCCAAGCTCTAAGTTCATCTGCCTTACCCGTAGTACTACTTGCATTAAAATATGTGCACCTCAGGCCACCAGACCCGCTGTTTTCAGCAACATCTCCCTGTCTGCTCTTCCTCTGAGCCATACTGGCCCTATTCCCTAGTTCTCCCTCCACCTTCTGACCTATTGCTCCGGTACCCACCCCCCTGCCATACTAGTTTAAACCCTCCAATGTGACACTAGCAAACCTCGCCGCCAGGATATTTGATGGGTAAGGAGCCCTGTTACAAAGAATCATTAAACATAAGGAACCCTGTAACAAGGAATCATTAAACATATCCGCTAATCATGGCGTTAACTGGCCCATAGACTCCTTATAAAATTCGATGGGAACCCATCAGGTACTTGTTTGCATTTTTCCAGTGCCTTTCAATACTTTCTTAGGGCACAACGGGGCCTCTAACCCCTCCCTGCTCTCTCTCTGCCACCGGGAAGGGCACCCCATCTAGAAATGCCAGCCTGACCAATCCATTCTCAGGGGCTCTGACCTATAGAGATTACTGCAAATGCCTCAAAGCCACATTAACCTCACTCTGGGTGGAAACCAAGCTACTGCATGGGTTCTTGATTTGTATGATCTGCTGGGAAGCTGCCTGCTGACCTAGCTGGTGGCTAAACACGGCTGGCCTTCTCCCCATACTCGTAAAATACCCCCCTTGAGCTGACTGCCTTCCCTGTGAACAACAGATCAATCTGCGTTTGCAGCTGCATCCTATTTGCCAGCAACCCTGGGGTAGGATCACAAAAATATCAGCAATCCGTCTCAAGAATTGCACCCACCAATCGTTGCCGCTCCGCTCCATCAGTCCTATCAAAATATGTCTTATAGGAGATTAGCTCCCCTCTAACTACCGGCTTAAGGACTCCCCACAGCGTGGAGGGGGAGAAGTCGTTCTTGTTGGACTTGATATACTCCTCAATGGCCATGGAACTGTGCCCACAAAGTCCTTTATCTGCTAATAGCGATACATCTAACCTCCGCACCGGTGCTGAATGGGATCCGCCTCCACGACCAGGTCCACAATATATGGAGCATGGTCCGAGATTATGATTGACGAGTACTCCCCCCTCCTCACCCAAGGGAGGAGAGACCTACCCAGCAGGAAGTGGATCCTGGAATAAACCTTGTGTACTTGGAAGAGGAATGCAAGTTCCTTAACCTCTGGGTGTAGCCCTCCGGTGGTGTCCACGGAGTGAGTGGTCGCACATTTGACAACTCCTGCTCGAGGCAGTGTTTTTTTTTTCTTTTGGTCCTTTTCTCCATTTGTTGGGCTAAATTTTTGGTGGGAAAAGGTGTAGAAGTGGTGAAAGAAAGTTAAACTCCACTGGTGGTGCTAGTGGATGGTTCCACGGACTAGAAGTGGGTCAAGAAGAAGGGAGCTGTTGGAGCAAGAAATACTTTGTGCGCCACAGGTGAAGATGGCAGATTGTAAAGGGCCAGCCCTGCCTGCCCAGTGGTCAACAGAGCAGCTGGTGGACTTCTTAAATGCTCACCCAGTAGAGGAGGGAAGCCCAGGAGGACCTCGCCAAGCTAGAATTCATCGCATGGAACAAAGGATGGAGTTCCAGGGCCAGGCTATTCGGAAGGTGGAGGAGGCCGTGGGGGAGCACGAGGAGCAGCTTACCTCATTGGCGGCCGAGATCGGGATGATGCAGGAGACCCAGAAGGGGCTGAAGGAGGTGGAGGATCGGACAACAGCTGCTGAAGGCACAACCTATGAATTGTGGGGATGCCCGAGGACATTGAGGGAGCGGATGCTGGCTCATATGTAGCCAAGATGTTGGAGAAGCTGATTGGGGAATGGGCCATTGACCAGCCCTGGAGGTCGACCAGGCGCACAGGATGTTGATGAGGATACTGCAGGCGAATGAGCCACCGAAGGCGATGGTGATGCGGCTCCACCAATTCTTCAACAAGGAGAAAATATTGCGGTGGGCAAGGCAGATGAGGAGGTGTACCGGGGAAGATAATGAGCCCCGGGTGTACCAGGACCTGAGTGCAGAACTAGCAAAGAGGAGAGTTGGGACTAATCGAGTGAAGGCTGCCCTCTTTAAGAAGGGGGTGAAGTTTGGGATGCTGTACCCGATCCACCTCTGGGTGACTTACAACGTTCGAGAACATTATGTTGGGACACCAGAGGAGGCAATGGAGTTTTTAAGGGACAATGGACTGGCAGGAGAAGATGGACACTGAACTATGGAGGAGTTGTGAGGAGATGTTGGGGATTTTTTCCTATCTTTTTTGTTTTTGTTGCCTTTTTGTTGATTTATGGAAAAATCTCTTTTTTTTGAGGGGTCTTGTTGGGTTCTGTGGTATGGTATTTGGGAAACGTGGAGGGTGAGTGCACCGTTTTCTTATTTCATGGTGAGGTGTACAAGTGGGGGGAGGGGAATCAGCAGGAGGTTTTGCGACATGAGCGGGGGCTGCCAGGCTAGCTGGGCGGGTTAGTTAACAGGAGAGCAGTAAGGGTGAGCAGGTGGTTAGTGTAGCAGAAGGGGATGGGATTGTTGTTTTGATTAGGTGAGTGGGGGTTGCTTACAAAGGTGTGGTTGCTGTCGTGAAGCAAGGGAGCTGGCGACGGTGGACATCGGAGGGTGGGCTGGAAGGGTCGTGTGACACAGGCCGGGGGGGGTGATGGTTGATCGGTGGGGTGGGGGGGGGGGGGGGGGGGGGGAGCGTTGCCGGGTGTCATTCACATGGAATGTAAGAGGGCTGAATGTGCCAGTCAAACAGTTGCATGTGTTCATGCATTTGAAGAGCTTGAAGGCGGACGTGGTCTTTTTGCAAGAAACGCACCTGGAGATCGGGGATCAGACTAGGCCAAGGAAAGGGTGGGTAGGGCAAGTCTTTCATTCGGGACTAGATATGAAGTCCGCTAACAGCCCTACATCCAGTCTTCACTGTGGGCGCGGGGGGTGGAGCGCCCACAGTGGAGACTGGATGCAGGGCTGTTAGCGGATGAGGTGTGCAAGCAGATGAGTGCCGCCATTCTGGGGTACGTGGGACTGATGATACAGGTGAGGTGTCGGCCACCACGCTATGGGAGGCGCTCAAGGCAGATTCGGATGCACAAGGAAAAGGTGGAGCGAGCAGAGATGTCAAGACTGGTGGGCAAGATCCTGTGGGTTTCTAGGAGGTATTCGGAGGCCCCGGAGGTGGTATTGTTGAAGGAGAGGCAGAAGCTCCAGATGAAGTTTGGGTTGGTGTCCACGGGAAGGCAGAGGGGCAGTGTATGAGTACGGGAGAAGGCGAGCAGGATGCTGGCCCACCAACTTAGGAAGCAGGTGGCAGCAAGAGAGATCGGAAGCGTGAATGACTGGAAGGGGGAAGGGTAGTGCTGGACCCAGTGGGGGTTTTGAGGAATTTTATAGGAGTCTATACAAATCTGAGTCCCCAGCCAAGGGGGAGGGAATGTAGTGGTTCCTGGATGGATTGGAGTTCTCCAGGATGGAGGAGGACTTGGTGGAGGGGCTATTGTCCCCCATCGGACTGGTTGAGATGCTGGGGGCGATGCAGGCAGGGAAGGCCTGGGCCCGGATGAGTTCCCTGTTGAATTTTTAGAATTTTATAAGACGCTTGCTGGGTATCTGGGGCCCCTGCTGGTGAGGGCATACAATGAGGTGAGGAATAAAGGGGATTCCCCCTCCTACATTACAGCAGGCGTCCATATCCCTAATATTAAAGAAGGAAAAATATCCAGAGCAGTATGAGTCCAACCGCCCGATTTTGTTGTTAAGTGTGGACACTAAATTGTTGGCATCGCGGATTGAGGACTGTGTACAAGGGGTGTTGTGGGAACACCAGACTGGGTTCATAAAGAGGAGGCAACTGTCGGTGAATGTCAGGAGATTACTGAACATGATAATGATGCCCTCTGGAGGGACAGGATGTGGATGTGGCGGTTGCTATGGACACGGAGAAGGTGCTCGATCGGGTGGAGCGGGAGTAGCTGCGGGAATGCGGGAAATGTTAGGACAGTTTGGGTTCATGCAGGGATTTGTAGACTGGGTCCGATTGTTATATCGGATGCCGGTAGCGAGCATACAGACAAACTTGGGGTACTTGGAGCTACACCGTGGGACGGCAGGGGTGTCCACTCTCCCTGTTGCTCTTTGCTTTGACAATAGCGTCAAGAAGTTGGAGAGGGATTGTGCGGGCACCGGGGGGAATTGAGCACGGCCTCGCTATATGTGGATGACCTGTTGCTTTACATTTCGGACCCACTGGGTGGCATTGGGTGAATTATGTGTAAACATGGGGAAGAGTGAGGTCCTCCCAATTGAGGCCAAGGAGCAGCAGGGAAGCTTGGGTGAGCTATCGTGTGGTGGAGGCGAACTTCAGATAAAATATGTAGTGGGATTCAGGCCCTCCATCTCCCCTGGCAAACCCACAACTCTCAATCTCCTCGAACCATTCTAGAGATCGCCGGCTTTGGCCTTCCAACTTCTTGCCTCCGAAAACACTGGCAAAAACGACTTTAAAACCAGGCCCCTGACTGGAGCCACTGGGTGAGCAAACCTCGCTTACGCCGCCACTGGGTGAGCAACCTCGCTTACGCCGCCACTGGGTGAGCAACCTCGCTTACGCCACCACTGGAAGTCCTTCAGGTTTTCTACTTTTAGGGGGCAATGATGATTTTTCCTTTTGAATAATGGGAGAGTGCAGGGGATAGTTGTGACTGTATCGAAGGGGAATCCAAGCTTCGGACTTTGGATCAATGCTTAAGACAATGGCAGAGGAGTAGGAATACAAAAAGACAGTAGCAGATTTGAGGTAGGAGCTATTAGAGCAATTTGTCAGAGGGGAGGTGGTAGAAAAGATGGAGGTGTAGCAGGAAGACTGAGGAAATTATGGGGAGAGTGTTGGCAAAAGAGACCAAAGGTGCTTTTCAGACAAGTTTTTTTGTACAATTTATTGGGACTATGTTAAATGAATTGAGTGGTAGAAAGTTTCTCTTTCTGTTTTGCAGTAGCTACAAGAATACAATGTGTGCTTCGAGGTTTGAGAAATAACTTTCCCTGCCAGAATCCTATCAACAAAGCAATGATAAACAGAGCAACTAAAAGGACAGAAATTGGAAATTTAAAACTGTGCAGTTGTGCCAAGTGTCCAGTGGACCAGGGAACAGAATGCAGTTAGAGTTTGAGGACTGGGGAATATAAATGGATTGACAGATAAATGCAATTATGACCAATCAAAAAGGGCCTTTACTGGTTGCTCTTTTTTTTGGATTTTAGTTGAGCTGCAGGGATAGACCAGGGAATGAGATTGACTGGAGTTTCCTGCAAAGAGCTGGCGTGGGTTTGATTGTCTGAAATACCTCATTCTCTGCCATTCCTGTGTCATTTTAAGTGGGGTGTCATTATCTGAAGGGTCCTGATTTAATTGAAAATTTGGCTCCTCGCCTATTGGTCTCAGACAGGTCTAGATAGTTTGCCCTCTATGTTAATTCTCAGTCCTGTGTTTAACATCTGGTTTTCCAGACTAGCCACCACTTAAAATAAATTTTAAAACTATTTTTCAGTGAATTGAGCTGCTACGAAGGTTATTTGGCATTGGCCACTCTGAACTGCTGTAAGTAGAGCACCATAAAATCTAATTTACTTTTTGCAGTTTCGAAAACAAAGCATTCGTCTTGAGTCAGAGTTGGAGAAGGTGGAATTGGAAAGAGCTACTTATGTGACTGAAGTCAGAGAAGTATGTCTTATTTTAATTGGCTGTCTTGGCGTTCTGCTATTTTTCACAACTTTACAATAATCCTCAAAATGATGGTTGTAGTTGCAGAAAGTAAACCAAACTGAATGAGAGTAGCCTCAGATTTTTTTTTTAAAAAGTTTTTTAGATTTAGAAGTTACTTTCATCACACAACAATCAGGCAGTGTTTAGCCTTTAACAATATATCCGCCTAATTTAAACAGTTGCGTAACAGTCCCAGGAACAGTTTAAATTGGATTCTAAACTTCATTTCAGCTCAAAGTTCTGTTGACTGAATTACAGAAAAAGCTGGATGATTCTTGTGCTGAAGCAGTAAAGCAGAATGAAGAACTAAATTTGGTAAGACATTCATTCTTTGTAACCGTTTTCAAATTCTTTCCAAAGGTTGCTCATTAAATTTCATGGCAGCCAATCGTGCACTGTGTCCTGTACTAACCTGCCTCATAATTAATATACCCATGCCACTTTCTAACTTCTAGCATAAACTTGTATTGTAATTCACGAGGCTTCAGGACATCCTGTGACATCTGTTTAAACTTTTTATTTAAAAGAAGCAGTATTCACACCTCTAACATTCATTAGTATTCACACCTCTAATTCATATCGACAAGATGTAATAGAATGTTTAAGCAAAATTAGAGCTTTTGCTTTGGTGTGGGGAAGAAGATAATTCGGAGAATTTCAAAAAGAAATTGAATTTGGCAATCAATTGGGCATTGCTCTCTGGTTCAACAATTCATTCTAAAGTACAACTAGAATTTAAGAATTGCACAAGTAACATTAGCTGATTTTTTAAAAAACTGTCTAATGTGGCATTAAAGAATTCAATAGGATTCTGCAAATGCTTGACAATGTCTCCTTGAGATTGCTCCCCTTTCTGGTTTAGCTGTTTAAAAGCTGTAGCTGAAGAGAGTCATGCACAGCAGAAAGGCCCCAGTTTAAACCATCTTTCTTGCCCTTAATTCATTCACAGGCTGTAGGTGTCACTGGCTAGGCTAGCATTTATTGCCCATGAGAAGATGGTAATGAGCTGTTGTAATCTGTGTAGATACACCCACTGGTGTGAGGAATGGAATCTCTGATTTTGATCTCTATTAGGAATGGACAACAATATAACAGTTAAAAGTTTTTTCGATCTTGAGTTACAGTGGGAAATATTAGACGAGGTTTCCACTACTTTTGCTTTTTAGGAACTCCTGTTTGAGATACACAAGTGAACCAGCAGGAGCAGACCAGGTTTGATTTTTCCCCCTAGTTTGAATATACTGATACTTACTGTCGATGGTCACTTCTTGAAGTACTGAATGTTGTTGGGCAGCCAGATACTTTACTTCAGCAGGGGGGTCAATGCCTTCTGGCAGGGAGACAGAGAAAATTGTCAGAAAATAAAACAATTAACAATTAAATTGTGTCTTGTTTTAATTTGCAGCTTAACGCTCAATTATCTGAAACATCAGCGAAACTGAAGACTGAACAGAATGAGGCTCAGAATATGGTTTCCAATCTGCACAAGGTAAAATACTGTATTTGCTACACCAGGAATGCTGCATAGTGTACATTGTTAAGACCAACCTCCCATATAAATCTCACAAGCATTTTTGTTGCGCCTACCCAAACATTTGTTTTTTTTGTTAAATTTATTCCAAAACTGTCATTTTCATTGCAATTTATATTCCTAAACTGTAATCGTCATTGCAATTTAAGTAACATTTAAATGAAAGAAGAGAGAAAATATACAAATAAAGCACTATCACTATAGTTCGTTTCTAGAAGAATAGATTTGAAAAACCAGGAAATGGTGTTTAACTTGTGTAAGCTTGGTTAGAACAGTGTTTAGGTCTGGACTGAATGTTACAAAAATAGAAACCCTGAGGATGGTGCAGAAAAGATTTGGATGGATGGTACTAAAACTGAAATTATAACTATTACGCTTGGTGCTCTTTTCAAGAGATGAGTAATCTAACCAAGATCATTAAAATGTAATTTTTTACAGGGTAGATGTAATGTTGATTTATGGGAGAGTCAAAAACCAGGGGTTGTAAGTAATAAATCCAGTAAAGGGTTCAGGAGAAACCTCTTGGGGTTAGAATGTGGAACTGGCTTGCAGGATACAGGTAATTGAGGCAAATATCATAAATTCTTTAAGGGGTCCGTGAATAAGTATATGAGAGAGAAATGAATACATGGCCATATAGCTAAGAGTTGGTAATGTAGAGAAGGGAGCGGCCTCATTTGCAGTGTAAATACTGGCCAAACTGGGCTAAATGGCCTGTTGCTGTTCTATAAATTCTATGCCAAGAGGACATTTATTAACACTGCTTGGAAGTGATAAAAGAAAAGCGAAAATTTATAAGAGCACTTCTAATTTCTATATTTCACTATAGCAGAAACTTATCCCACAATTCAAATTTTTGCAGAGCTGCTGCAGCTTGAAAACATTGCTTGGCATGTATAATAGAGCAGGCTTAATCTTAAACTGTTGATTCACATTCTGTAACTACACCGTTGCCTTTCAATGTTGCTTTAAAATATGAAAAATGTTGAGCTTTCTTGCATATTAAAGTTTTATAATATTCTAATGCACAGGCTCAAGAATCCCTGAAAGTTATTCAGGCAGAAATAGCAAGAACCCAAAGAGACGGCAACGCCATAGATAATAGCGACGTTTCAGAAGTGAAGGTGTGTATTTTTAAAACAAAATGACACTTGACATACCAGTCCCCCAACTGGGTGTTTCTCAGCAGTGTGTTGTTCACCTGCAGCAGGATTCTCTACTCGTGCGGCTTGTCAATGGGATTTCCCATTGAAGTCACCCCAACCTGCTGGGAAACCCGCGAGTGGGGGGGGGCTCTACCACTGGGAACAGAGAATCCCAGCGGCCGAAGAACTATGGCCAAAATAAATTACATAAACGGTACTCATGCAGTTCTGTTTTCAAGTCCGTACTGTTGGTAAAGCTAATAAGTAACCAGCCAAGTTGGCCCTTCTCCAAATTGAATTACAATTAAACTTATGCCTTGTGAAGTTTTCTTGATTATACTTCACATCAAGATTTATCTCTGCTTGGAACAGACATTCCACTGTTAGCATTTATAAGATATCGAAATATTTTTGTCAGGAAAATGTCCCCCTTTCTGAATTGACATCAGCATTGTTTAATTCTTTGAAAGCAGTTATAATCACAAATAACTAAATTTGATTTATCATTTAAAATATCTGTTCAGTATCCCATAGAGAAATTATATTTATAACTATGTTGTATGAAAAAATCATAATAGTGCTGGTGATAAATTAACAATCATTGTTTCAACTGAATTGTCTTATTTGTTATTGATCTTTTAGAAGAAGTGATTTATAAGTAAATGAGCATCTGGTTTCCTTGCTCATAGTAATCACAAATCAAAATTGTTACAGTGCAGACGAAGGCCATTCGACCAAACATGAGTAAAAGGATATGATAATTGGGATAATTTTGTTGCAATTTGGGATGTGGTGATGTTTTAGGGGGTTAGAGATTTGTGGTGCAAGAGTGGAGAGTAATTAATGGAGGGTAGTAAATTACAGGGTTGATGGATACTGGAGTTTAATTTGCGGCTGTCCCAAAGTTTAAAAGCTGCATTAATTAGATGTTAATATAACCATGGTGGAGATTGAGATGCAGTTCTTCCACTATAAATAGTACTGTTAAGGTAGGCATGTGTTTGTAAGTTTAAACAAGCATTACTCTAGCGTGAGAAAATGTTATAAAATTGTGAAATAAAATTCAGCTGATGGTTGGGGAGAGCAAATGAGAAATGTTACTGCAGGTGAGAGGAATAGGGAGAACGTTACCAAAGTAAATGTTGGGAGGCTTGCGAATGACTGAAATTCCCAATACATGTAGTGGGATGGAATGGAACTTCCTGGGATTGTGAGGAAAAAGGTTTTTTGGGGGAAGAGAAAGGTTTGAACAAAAGGCTGTGTTACGGAAAGAGACTTTGTTAAAGGAGGCGCGTAGTGAGAAACAGATGTGTGCAGGGGCGGGGATGGATTAAGAAATGTTCCCTGGGCATAAAGAATGCAACACTGGATTAGAACAGTGGAGACATACAGTATTTGTTGAATGTGGGTTGAGAGCCCTCTTGAGGAAAGAGTCTGTCGGTGGGGAAGAGGGAAATGGAGTATTTTCTCTCTTCCTCTTCTTTCTCTTTCTCGCTCTCTCTCTCTTCCCCCCCCCCCCCCCCCCCCCCCCCCCCCTCCCGTTTCCTGTTTTATCACAGAGGAATTATGCTGAAACTTAAATAATTATAACGGTCACCAAGGCATAAAGATACACAAAGGAAATACTATGATACAGTTCAGCAGTTTTGTGCAATATCTCGATGTCTGTTCATTATTTAGTCAGTAAGTTGGTTTACTTTGATTGCTGCTCAGGCAATAAGGTTCTAATATTTTGGTGAACAGTCCTGTTGTATAACATTGAATAATGTGTAACTTTAAATTGCCAGGCAATTTTGTTGTGTGCTTTAAAGACACTTCAATTCCAGCTAGTTACACAACTTCAGATATGTTGCCATTGATGGGAATGGTCTGCCATTGTTATTCTCTCTGAATCGCTCTTCATGGTCAAGGGTGCACAAATCCTTTTGACCAGCAAAACATGTGTATGTAAACCAGCTGCCTGCCTACCCCTTTGGCCAGAGATTGGTCAGACCAAGTGATACGTTACAGAAAATGTTTTCAAGAATCTTTTCTCTCCTTGCAGCCCGTTTTGTACATAATTGTAGTGTTTGGATGGAAAATCATGTTGCCTATTTTAGTGTGGAAATTTGAGAGATTTTGCACAAAATTATTTGCTTAAGAATGATGCAGGGTACCTGATGAAAGATAAGGGGAGGATAAACTTCTGATGATTAACTGTGTATATGTTGATCTTAAATTTTGTGCAACAGTAATTGTTAACTGAGTTTATGCAGTTGAGTTTTACTCTTATTGCGTCACTATCCAGCCTGTGTTGCCCTGTTAAAACGTGGACTGACTTCTGTACTCTGAATTTGAATATGTAACCAGGAATATTTGACTGGAAATGAGCTTATTATGTATTCATAGTTTAATAACTTTGTGCTAATTATAGCTTGTTTTTTGTTGAACAGTTAGATATCAAGAAAACATCTCTGGATCTTGATCAGAATATAATTCAACTACATCAACTACTAAAAACTTTGATTCTTCAGTTCTCAAAAGGAAGGGAAAACTCTCAACCTGTTACTTTACACCTTGGGCAAAAGGTACGAAATAAAAACTTTTGAGTTCTTTCAATATTTGACTTGGTTTTCAAGTCTCCTGACTTGATGTCCTCCACAGTTATCATTTAGCATACCAAAGAGGAAACAAATGGTAATTTCCATTTTTTTGGGTGCCCCTGTGAAGTGGAGGATACCATGCATCTGCGTTGAAGAAATACCAAGTCAATAATTTGAGCTTGTATTAATTTGTAGTGTAACCATACAGTAACATTTCATTCCAATATCTTCCAGCATTGCTTCACTACTAATGTTTGGATGGATTATATTTGAATTTTCAAAAAGCATTCCGTAAGGAGCCACAAAGTTGTTGAACAAGATGAGGGTTCATGAGTTGGTAATAGATTAGTTGTAACTGAGGTTTGGCTATTGGACAGAACACAGATTAGGAATAAATGGGTCCTTTTTATAGGTTGCAACTAGTTGGGATGTTGTGACGCCAACTCTTGGGCCTCCGCTATTTTCAATCTAACGTCATATTAAATCAATATCAAATCTAATTATGTAGACTCGATGGGCCAAACGGGCTCCTTGTACACTGTAAAACTCTATGATTCTATGATCTGAGTTGCCCGCATCTTAACAAAACTACAAGGGAAGCAAACCCAAAGATTCTTGTGAGAAAGAAAAGGCCACGGGTTGACCAAACAGCAATTCATAAAATTTTGAGAGAATGTTTCCCCAGGTGGGGAAAAAAATAACTGGAGGCCATCGATTCCAATCGGGAATTCAGCGGGAACGTCTTCAGCCAGAGTGTGGGGAGAATGTGGAACTGACTCCCACAGGGAGGGGTCGAAGCAAATAGTAAAGATACTTTGAAGGGGAAACTAGACAAAATAAAGGAGAACATAGAACATACAGTGCAGTAAATTCTACACAATTTTGCTGACAATACAAAGTTAGGAGGGAAAATAAGCAGCAACGGGAGCTGCAAAGGGGTTCGAGACAACTTTTGAGTGAGGAAGACAGATGGAGGCTAATGCAGGGAAATGTGAAATTATCCACTTTTGTAGGATGAATGAAAAATGAGATGTGTACACAAAATACAACATGCACGTAAAAGAAGCAATTAGGAAGACAAACAGAATATTATACTTCAAACCTTTTGCAATAAGGGTCAAGACTAAGGAAATTTTGCTGCAATTTTATTGGACCAAAGCAGTACTGTGTACAGATTTGGTCTCTACCTAAAGAGGGACACACTTGCCCTAAGAGGGTGTGCAGCAAAGATGTACTAGATTGATTTGAGATGAGAGGCAGTCCTGTGAAGAGAGTGTGTATATTTCCTGGAACTTGAGAAAAAGAGAGGTGATCAAATTGAAATGTATAAAATTCTTGGAGGGCTTGAGAATGTAGATGTGAAGACTTTTGTTTTCCTTAACTGGAGAGTCTCGACCTAGGGGTCATTGTCTCAGGAGAAGGGATCAATTATTTCAGACTGAGATGACATTTCTTCACTTGTGAATCTTTGGAAAGCCTTAATCAAAGTCTGTGGATACGCAATCATTAACTGTGTGCCAGACTGAAATCAGTAGCTATTTTGACTTTTTAATGGAATCAAGAAATATGGGGGTCAGGTGGAAAAGTTGGCTTCATTTCGATGATCAGCTCTACCGAATTAGAATGTTCAAGGGAATCACATGGCCAATTCATATTTTTATAGCTCACCTTTATGCTGACTGCTGTCTGTTGCATAGAGCTTTAGACTTGTACATTACTTCACAGAATCGCAATGATTACTGCACACCAGCTCTTAATGAGCAGTTCACCAAGTTCCATTCCCATGCCTTCTCCCTGTAACTTTGCATATCCTTCCTTTTACAGATAATAATCCAATTCCCTCTTGAATGTCTAAACTAGCCTCCACCACACTCTCACAGCGCATTCCAAATCGTAGCTACTCACTGTGTGGAAGTTTCTCCTTGTGGCTCCATTGCCAATTTTGCCAATTACCTTCCCTTTGTCCCCTCATTCTTCACCTTATCACCAATGGAAACAGTCTACTCTGTTTAATCACCTCATTTTGAATGACTTCTTATCGAATTACCTCTCAATGTCTCTTCTCCAAGCAAAATAGTCCCAACTCCTCCAATCCATATTTGTGACTTAAGTTCCTAATTCCTGTAGCCATTCTTGTGAATCCTTTCAGCATTCTATCTCTTGGGTTTACCTTTCCTAAAGTGTGTCACCCAGAACTGGGCGCAGCAATATGCCAGTTGAGGCTAAACCAGTGATTTATTTTTTCCAAACTTATATTTACACCCCTTTGAACAAAACCTGTTCCTTCTTCCTTTTCTTCATGTTTACAACCATGCTTATCATATGCAGTCAACTAATGAAGTTTCATATTTCAGCAATAGTTTTTTAAGGATATTCAAAATCATTGTATCCTTTCTCATTGCCTTTTCCCGCAGCAGAAAGAGAATTGTGGCATTTCATCAGTTTGTTTCCTTCAATTTTATTTCCATTGTCTTATTTGAAATTTTACATCTCTTCTTGTGCTGGAATCCGAGCATCACTTTTGCTAATTAAAAAATGTGACTTAACATTTCAATCATATTTTCATTGGCTCAGGTGGCATGGTGGTGCCTCACGGCGCGGACCTGGGTTCGATCCCGGGTCACTGTCCGTGTAAAGTTTGCACATTCTCCCGTGCCTGAGTGGATCTCACCCCCACAACCCAAAGATGTGCAGGGTATGTGGATTGGCCATGCTAAATTGCCCCTTAATAAATATTTTAATTGACTCATAGAAATTAAGCAAAATTATTAATATTTTCAAACATGGTTGAGGATAACTGAGCTTACGGCAGCAGCATTTGAAATCAACTTCATCCTTGAAGCTGTATCTTTGGTTTAGGATCTTTTTTATTTCATCCAAGCTCTGCCAGATCCATTGCCTTGGGTGCTCTTGGCAGCCTGTCAGGAAGAATTCTTAAAAATATAGGCCCATATACCAAACTTGCTGATACAATAACAGTCAGTTCATACCAAGTCATTTATATAGATTCTAAATAGCTGAGGCCCCAGCACTGCTCCCTATGACACTCGCCAGTTAATTTGCCAACCTGAAAATGAATTACTACTTCCTGCTGTTTCTTGTTTGTTGGCCAATCCTCTATCCATGCTTATATATCACCCCCAACATCCCTACCTTTTGTATATTAAGATTAAAATCTCCCGTGATTATTATAGTATCTTGCTTACAAGACCCCATTAATTCTTGAGTAATACTCTGATATATTAAAACAAACTTTATTGTTAATACCATATTAAAAACTTCAGCATTGCACGCGAAAATAACGTACAATTACCCCTCAAAAAAGTCTGCTTAATACAATAAATACAATGCCCTTAATTGCTATCTTTATTCCAACTTAGACGAGGAAAAAAAAAATCTCCGCTCTCAATCCACTGTTAACTACTAATTTTACACAGGAATACTTGCTAAGATGTTCTTTGAGAAAGAGATTTTTTTTTAACAAACAATTTTTAATGAGGTATTTATGGCCTAACAAACAACCACAGTGCAAAAACACTATGCACATGCGAATAAAAAGAAAACTCCCTCCCCGTCGGCTGCCTAAATCTCCATGGGTCGATTTCCCCCCCCCCCCCCCATCTGCTCCATGAACCCAATCAGCTCCTTTGCCATCGCTGGCGCCCTCCCCGTTTTCGAGCACGACCGGTCCAGGCTGGGGTTGATAACTGTATTAAAATCCCCTCCCATCACCAGCTTGGGCGAGTCCAGATCCGGTATCTTCCCCAGTACCCTCTTAATGAATTCAACATCGTCCCAGTTTGGCGCATAGATATCAACCAATAGCACCTTTCTCCTCTCCAACTTACTGCTCACCATAACATAACCCCCCCGAAACTATACTGCCTGCCTGGAATTGCACCCACTTATTAATTCAAATCGCCACCCCTCTCGTCTTGGTATCCAGCCCCGAATGGAAGACCTGACTGATCCAGCCTTCCTCAGCATAACTTGATTCCCCACTCTCGGGTGTGTCTCCTGCAGCATCACCACGTCCGTTTTCAAAGCCCTCAGGTGCGCGAGCGCGGGCCCTCTTGACCGGCCCATTCAGCCCTCTAACATTCCAGGTGATCAGCCTGGTTGGGGGGGGGGGCACCCTATAAACCACCCCCCCCCCCCCCCAACAAGCTTCCGTAGACTAGCTCACCCAGCTAGCCTGGTGACCCTCGCCTCTGGCGCCACAAAGTCTCCCACCTATTGTTCCCTACTTTCCCACCCATTGAAACCGCTTTCCACATCAAAACAAAACCGAACAATCTCCTAATTGAGAAAGAGATCTTTTGAGACTTAAAAAGACCAGATCTGATTCCTGTCAGACCTGTGCAGAAACTCTGGCTCTCTTCAGAAGCTGTTTCTCAGCTGGTTTCGGCTCCCCCTTGTTCTCAGACAAGTCTGCACTGCTTTAAACGCTGTTAATCTCTTCCAGCTGAACTGCAGAGAGCAATCTGCCTGGCTTATGGTTACAGCTTTATCCTGACCTCCTTTTACAAAATGCCTTGCTCCACCCAGTAATGACATCATCTTACCAAGCTGTAGTCTAATTAACTCCACAACGAATCCCCTTATCAAAACAAAATTCCATTAGCCTAAGCTTTTTACTTTAACGGCACCCCTGGTTCCAAAAATATACTTGCCTTTCAAATTAAGACTGCAGCAGTCAAACGCACTTACCCAGCACTGGTAGCAGTGCCCCATTCCTTCCGCACCAATCTTTGAGCCACACACTCAACATGCTGCAGTCATGAGCTACTATGCAATGTGGCAAACGTTTTTTGAAGAGTAATTGATCTTGACCTGAAATTACTTCTTCGCTTCTAAAATGGAATATATTTGTCTATTTTGGGTCAGAAGGTGAATTATGCTGCTTTGTGAGCTGCTGATACTTTTACGCCTAATGAAGATTCAAACCCATGCCGTTGTTTCCTTGTGACCAAATAAGGGACCATGTGTTTGGAGAGGGGAGTGGAAGGGAAGTCTCTTTGGGTTGCAGCGGTCCCAGATCACATACTGGTGATGGATGTTTGGAACAAAGTTAACCCATGGGGTTAGGCGAAGCTGTGTAATCGGATACCTGAACTGGAGTGATCTGGAGTGGCAATTGACCAGCAACCTGGCCTACCAATGGAGTCTGGAGTAATAAAGCGATCACTGAATCGGAGATCCTTTGAATTCCAGATAATCCCATAAATGAATTGGCTGGTCAACTGACAGGAAACCCACCAGTCCTCTGTGCTGGTAGACTGGAGTTGCTGGCAAAAGTCTTCTACTTATGTCTGTTACTAAGCATTGTCTTTAAATCACATGTGCCACTTTCTTGGGACTCTGGATACATGGGCTAAGTCCCAACGTGATGAGAGAGTGCACCCATTTGGTGAAGCTGTCTAGATTTCTTAGTAACTTTGCTTAGAAATTTTAAATATGGGATCCTGCGGCTGTCTGCCCCCCCAAATAATTGTGAAATCAAGGCTTTGACACTTCACCAGATACATAGAATAATGGGCTGAGTCTTCTACTATTGATGTATCATATGTAAACCAAATTGTGCTATAAAACTTCAAGAAGTAACTGCTAACATCCTATTTTTATTTTTAGGCATCTGGAGTGCTGAAGGAAGGAGCGTCTGTTTGAAGATGGTGCTCTGGTTTGCACCTTGATTTGCCAAATGAAAGCCTTATTTATGTTTTTCGCCCTTCTTAATTGTCAAACACTGAATAGAGCTTTACTTTTGTGGGTTTTTTTTTAAATATTGGATTAAACTACTGATTCAAAAATATTGTAGGCAGCTTGAAAGTTTTTAGTTTTATAAAACATGGTATCCTGTCTGTACATTCCTAAACGCAAAGAAATTGTTTAAATTTTTTGCTAAATGCCAATGTTGACTACCAGCAAATATAATTTGGGCAAAGCCAAGAGCTAAAATAATAATTCTAGCAGCACCTTTACTTTTGGGTTTCAAATTAAGATTTTCAGGGTTATCTGCTAATTTTCAGCATTACACACTCCATGTTGTTGCTAGCATAGAAAATCTGAAGGATTTTGTAAGAGTGAGTCTGAATAAAGGGATGCTTGTTTCTCAGCCAAAAGACTGAAGCTCCATTCAGTAAAGCACTACTGTTTTTACTGCTGTGTGGCCTAATGAAATGTTAATGTAGACAGTATGTCAGTTGATTACATGTCCCCCTTTGAGGGTTGAATAGTAACATTCTACAATAAATGTTGAATATTCAGTTATTGCTGACTTAACGGTGCAAACTGTTTTTCTGTTAAGTGGGCTTGAAATACAGTTGATCTGTGATGCATTGGAGGCATTTGTGGCTACATACCCAAGCTGCTAGTTTAAAAAGAAATGGTTTGTAGAAAAAAAAAGGGGTAAACAGTTCAAATTGATGCTGCTTTGATATTTTACTGTTTTCTTTAATGTAGAATTGAAACTCTTTACATCTAAGGAGCTGCCATTTTAATAGAAAGTTATGAACTGTAAATAAGTCCAGTGTACAAATGAGGGAAAAAATAAAATCTCCTTTGCATCTTGTTTCATGAAATGGTTACTTTGTTCTTTAGTGCAGTGAGGGGGTTTGTGTCTCAGTCTGAAATGCAACAGTAGGGTTGGGCAATTTCTGGTTCAGAATATATTATTGATGCTGTGGGTCCCTCCTACTTGGTAGACTGGGATTACGAGCAATGGCATCCAAAGTTTCAATCTGCACCAAATGGTGAAGGGTTGGAGGAAGACTGGGGTGGAAAGGGTTAAATAGCAATGGTGACGTGCTGTGGATGAATTGAAATTTTGCCACAGCTATTTATTTTGGAATATAGTACAATCACAGAATCCCTACAGTGTATAAGGAGACCATTTTACCCATCGAGTCTGAACCTACCCTCCAAAAGAGCACCTTCCTGGGCCCACTCCTCACCCTATCTCTATAACGCCACTTAACCTTTGGACATTAAGTCACAATTTCATGGCCAGTCCACTTCACCTGCACAGCTTTGGACAGTGGGAGGAAACTAGAGCACGCGGAGGATTCCCATGAAGACACGGGGTGAATGTGCAAACTCCACACAGACAATCTTCTACGGTTGGAATCAAAGCCAGGTCCCTGGCGGTGTGAGGCAGCAATGCTGGCGACTGTGCTGCCGCTAATGGAGATGTGTCCAGCATTTCGGAGCAATAGTAGACGATGTATTCTGATTTTTTTTTTTTAATTGCTACTCCATTATTAGCTTAATGTCATTTTCCAGCAGGATTGAGCATTTAAGGAACTTTGCAGTCAGGATGTGCCACCTGAACATTATCAGAGTTGCTTTGTATGGTAACCTATGGGTTAAATAGGAAACCTAAGATTGCATTGATGCTACTATTTAAGGAAATGGAGGAGACAACAAGTTGGAAAAATATGCAAACTTGAAAGCACTTGATGAGAAACACTACAGTGGAGTGGGCAAATACTTGAAGTAGCGGAAAATATTCCTTCCTGAAACAAAATGTGCTCTCTTCCTACGGCGTAAATATTTTGCTGAGCTCTGATGTTTTGGATCAGCAATGCAGAAAGGATCCTCTTTGGGAGATTTACATGGGTTGATCTATTTTTGATTTTTGCACACCTGAATGGAATTTGTCATCCTCTGCCAAAATGATGACCATTGTTATCTTGGGTCTGCCTGTTGGGTTTGGTGACATTTGTCACTCCTACAAGCTGTCTCTGCATTTTGTGTTCCATATCTGTGCCAATACTATCCAAAATGTCATTCATACAGTGTCATCTAGACCAGTGTATCTCAAACTATCTGATGTGGTGTACCGGCAGTTTTTTTTTCTCAATGTGCCAGGGACCGGTAAGCGAAACAAGCCAATCCAGGATTACTGTCTCTTTCTTTTCTGGAAACACTCCAAGTACCGGCAGACGATGGCCTGAGTACCGGCACCGGTACTCGTACCACACTTTGAGAAGCACTGATCTAGACCATAAATAGTACTCCATACGATTTAAACTGGGTAGCATCTCTTTCACAAGTGTTGACGTGTGCTTCACCATTCCTTCAGCAGATAAAACTAGGTTTTACCTGAGAATGAAAGGCCAGATTTGGATAATTAAGCTGTTGATCAACTGCTACTGAAAGTGTTTGAAAGTTTAAGTCCAAGTGAATTCACTTTTTAACTTTTAAAACAAAATACTTGAACATAGAAATGAGCAAAATTCCCTAAAAAATGAAAAGGGCCCTCCATCATTTTGGAGTTGGTTGTGGCTGGCTATCCAGAACTTGGTGCCAGAAATTCAACCGAAAGGATATTCATGAAGTCAGTTTTGCAAAATAAATACAGGAAAGGAGGCCAACTTTAATTTCTATGGAAATTAAACACGTCATGATTCTATTATGTTATACAGTTGGCTGTTGGATAAACCTGTGATCCTGGTCTCCACCACATCAATTTTAATATACATTTGTTTCTTGACATTACACCCAATTTGACAGTTCACCTGTTTTAATCCATTCTCACTAAACCGGAAATTTGAGTATGTGGCAATGTTTTTTGTTAAACCGGTGTCTATTGAAGGGTAACATGGGAGCGTGAAGCTGTAAGAATGGAAATTTAAATGCATTAGCTATCACCAGCCTTTACAGGAGCAATAGATTTATCTTGACTTTATGGGGTGAGATTGGTCTAACAAAAGTCCCATTTACAGAGAAATTATTTGCTGGGTGTTGATGTGGTGCATCCATGAATAAAAATTTAGACGGTGGGTTTAGACAGTTATGTGACTAAGGTGTATTGCAACTTACAGCTAGCAAGAGATTGGGAAATGGTTTGTTTTAACTCCTAAGCCGACCATGGTCAGGATTTAAAGGTACGCAGCTTGGCATCTGTACTGATTCCTGTGCTAAAGAAGCAATTTTATGTTGTATTACAGTTATTACAAACAGGTCCACAAAAATCAGGCAATGCCCAAATTTTTCATAATTCTTTTCAAGATTTAATTATCACTGGATGAGTGTGGACCTTGCATTCCTGAACTTTCAAAAGCTATTTCAGAAGTCAGCTCTTGAAATTGGTTTGAAGTGCAAGGCCTTGAAGTAATGGAGGAAGAGTAACTTGGCTATGTAATCGTAAGCATTAAGTTCTAGATGTTAATGTTGGTGCCAATGGTTTGTGGTTCATACAAGATACGCTGCTGAGCACCTAATTTTTAACTGTGCATGTGATGAAATGTTAAATGGAGATTGAGCCCTAAATCGTGGGAAGAGACAAGTGAAAGGACTGTCCATGACCATGAGAGTGAGAATAAGGAATGATGATGGTGTTCTGTGTTGTCTGGATTGCACTCTCTCGACCTAAGGTATTCAATCTGGCATGGAAATACAATGCCTACCGCTCCACTTACTATGTACATCAGAAATGCATTATTGTTCCTTGTTCACTCTCTCCATGACCATCAACATGGTCCACATCCTTCTCATCTGTAGTTCACTCACTTTCATAGCGCCAACATGATCTGGATCTATTCCTTTCTCTAGTAGCCATTGGATCTCCAGGAATGGCTGCTTCTCCTTTTCCTGCACAGCCGCGGTTGCATCCTTGGTTGTCCTCTTCTGCATCTGTACTTCCTGTCTGCGACATTAACCATAAGCAGGGACCAGGTTTTCATGTATATGGCTAACAATGCTGATCTTGACTCTCTCCTCCACCCTTGCTTTAAGTGCCTGCTTCCACCTCTTTACCTCTGCTGTAAATAAAGGAATGCTGCTGCACACTTTGAAGGTACGGTTCCGTCAGCACTTATTTTATGATCTGAAACTAAGTTGTGTGTTCTGTCGAATGCTTCAGGATTTTTTTTTTTACAGTTTACTAACAGCAACAGATCTCTTCCATATATAGTTTGCTTCAAATCACTATCTTTCGGAGCGCAGCTGCTTCCTCCGGTTCACCTGAGGAAGGAGCAGTGCTCCGAAAGCTAGTGATTTGAAACAAGCCTGTTGGACTTTAACTTGGTGTTGTAAGACTTAATGATTAAGGGAGCAGACGTTTTAATAATTTTAAAAAAAATTTAGAGTACCAAATTATTTTTTTTCCAATTAAGGGGCAATTTAGCATGGCCAATTCACCTAACCTGCACATCTTTGGGTTGTGGCGGTGAAACCCACTCAAACACGGGGAGAATGTGCAAACTCCACACAGTGACCCGGGGCCGGGATTCGAACCTGGACCCTCAGCACCGTAGGCAGCAGTGCTAGCCAGTGTGCTGCCCAAGGGAGCAGACTTGGAGACAGAAAACACTAGGAATAAATGATGACTGACTTGTTATTCGTGGGGTGCTGCAAGGATCACTATTCATAATCTGTATAAATTATTTGGATGTGGGGATCGTGTGTAATATTTTCAAATTTGCTGCTGAGACAAAACTAGGTGGGAATGGGAGTTGAGGAAGATGAGATAGGCTTCAAGGGGACTTTGATAGACTAAATGAATGGACAAGAACGCGGTAGATGGAATATAATGTAAATGTGTGAAGGTATCCACTTGATAGGAAGAATAGCAAGCGGCACGGTGATCCTGGAAATCGGACCTGCGTGCTACTTTTAGATGGCTCCAGAGTAGTTCTGACCTTGCTAAAATTTGTTCAATGAGAGACAAATCTTCAGCAGTTTGACAGCAATATCTGGAATCCCGCTGTAGATGTACTGGTGAGAGTTGCAATGAAAATGGAAGATATTTGTGACCATTTCCCTAAAACATTCGTAAGTTTCTTGATGCCAGTGGGGCACAGACACAGGGTGGCCTTCGGCAACAGAGGGTGGAAAGGCAACTCTCCAGTCAAATGTGGGAGAGTTCACAACCCTGCTTTCTCACTCTTCTACACTGAGACATAAAATAGAAAATGAAAGTGACTCTTCTAGGATGCTAGTTTTCAATATGTAAGAATTGGAGTAAAATTGTCAATAGATTAGTTCAAAACTTTTAACCTATTGATTCTTCATGTTTCTGAAGAACCGGCAAGCTGTGAACTTTAAATTTCCAAATTCTTTTGGAAACTATAGAAGGTGTATTTTTTCAAGTTTGCTGTGATTTTATTGAACATTATTGATGTTATGATCAATTTTTATTAGACAAAAATGAATTTTGCAGGAACACTACCACAATATATTTTCTGTATATCTTGATATCTAATCATGTACATTACTGACATCTTTGCCATTCATAACTTTTATACTCTAATCGATGGAGAACACATGTTTCCAGTGTTGAAGGTCCATTTCTTCCCAGCAAATTGCCGGATATGCTTATACTGTAAGTAATGCTGCTGGAGACAAAAATATGGAAATGTCTGAATAAAGTTTTAACTTTTTGCTACCTTTTTTAGAAGGTCAATTGTTGTATAATATGTCCTAATATCCCCTAATAGTCCCTAATATGACATTGAGCTACTTGAGATATTAGAATAGATGACCAAAAGAGTGATCAAAGGAGGTAGCTTTTGAGAAATATTGTAAATGAGGAAAGAAATATAACAATAGAGTTTTAGATAGGGAATTGTGGCACTTGGGGCCCAGGCAGCTGGAGGCTTGGCCACTAATAATGGAGCGATTGAAATCTGGTTGTGTTCACAAGGCCTGACTCAGGGGAGTGTGGGGTTTTTGGGACTGCAGGAGCTCACAGAGAGGGAGGACATGAGGCATGGAGGGAATTGAACATTTTAAAATCTGGGTGTAGCATAACCAGGAACCGGTGTAGATCAGCAAGCTTGTGCATGTGACTTGGTGCAAGTTGGAACATGGGCAGCAGTTTTGGACCATCTTCAATGCTGCCTCTTACTCAGAAGGCATGTCACCATTACATCTCACTGAACACATCAGCTCACATCCTTACACTTGGCAGTATCAAATTCCGTAATAGTGTGGGTGTAACTCCAGAGAGGAATAGGAGAAAATGCATAAGGAAAGCAAAATAAGAGGTGTAGAGTGCAAATGACAGAAGCAAGATAGCTAAAAATAGTTATTGAACTTCTTGGGGAATGGTGGCATCTATCTTATGGGGGAAGAACCTTTTTCTCCAAACGAGGGACAAGTACACAATCTTCCTTTTCTTTCAGTTATCCAGTGGGTTGGGAAATTGTCTCCCATATCTGTACATGCTCTGCACACCAACCAACCAAACACTTAACATTGCTTAGTGATGGTTGAAAGCCTGAACCATGGTTGTGATCTTTAACAGCTAACTTAGCCCATTCCTTTAAACCCACTGCTCAGATGCTCCTTGTGAATGAATAGCCCAAATCGGGACTTGAATAAATTAGATTTTCATCGTTCATATTGTTTGGAAGTGCATTCAACTGGCAGCTGTCTATTTCCTTTCCTTGGAGAGGCCAGATTTGTCTTGAGCAGGAAATGGGCAGTTTTCTCCTCTTTAAACAGATCTTCTAAAAAATTGGATATGGCTTTGATTTACAGTAAATCAATTCTGCAACTAAATATTATTGAAAGAAAATTTATCGAGATCAAGAAGGCACCACACTAAAGTGAATTCACTCACGCATCTTGGAACTCTGTACGTGCCTTTCAGGGATATTTTAGGCTGGATTTTGCAGACAGCACTGAAAGCAATAGTGTTAGCTGCCAACTCCAAAGAAAAAGGTGTCCACAATGATCTAGTGATCTGTTGTCGTATGTTTTTTTTTCCCCCTTGCCTGACAGCAGTTTAAATCAAAAGTGATGTCTTACTGTGGAGAAAATGATATCGTAAGCACAATAAGCAGCCAATCACATAGAAGTATTCTCACAGACCGCAAATCAGCGTGTTAAAATCATTGATTATCCTCATGTAAATTTTTGTGTAGTGAAATTAATTCTGATTGGGGAAAAATATAAATAATTTAAGATAATTACTGAATTTTATCAAGATGGGGAAACCTGATATTCCACAAATAAGTTCGTTTTTTCGAGCAAGTAAGGGTGTTTAGCAGTGATTATCAAGTTACCACACTATTAAAAACAGTTGTACTTCATTCAACAAGGTGTAACTTTTCCAAACATTTTTCAGTGAGACTCGCATAAAAGTTAATGTTTTCATGAATTGACTTGCTTAGAGATTGCACTCCAGGCGACCTCAACAATGCGTTCTTTGAAGGAACATGGAATCACCGATGAGAGCTTATGGATTTCTATTGCTCTGCGAATGTGCAGACTCCGGGAATTGCTAACCATTTCATTGGAGTAATGATGTAGGTAATGACAGTTTTGCGATCAGTACCACTAAAATGTGGGTCAATATTTTAACATGGAACAATGAATCTGCTGTGACATTGCTCACAGGATGATGAGGATAGGCTCCTTCAAAACAACCGAGGCATTGTACCATATGGAAAAACAAATGCATTCCCTTTCATAGAGCATTTGCTGAGGAACCAAGGCAAATGTGTCATATGATTGGTGGGGGAAAACATGCAAAATAATATGTTTCCTTTTGGTTCAAGGTTGAGAGAGCAGAGTTGAATTTCAGAAATGAACAGAGAAAAAGTGATCATATTAGACCATAAGACATAGGAGCGGAATTAGGCCACTCGGCCCATCAAGTCTGCTCCGCCATTCAATCATGGCTGATATTTTCTCATCCCCATTCTCCTGCCTTCTCCCCATATTTTAGCTCTCTTTCTCATCCCTGTCCCGAACAACCTGTTCTACTCATAACTGCCCCTTCTATGACTACCAATCCTCTACTAAATGAGTTCAGAGCCTCTTGCCACTCTCCGCACACTCAGAAAATGTCAATGTACAGAAACGCTCCATCGGGCCTGCGCTGGTGTTTTTCTCGACATCAGCCCCCTAGTTTAATCTCTCACTCTTACTTATTCCACCTACCCTTCAATATTCCTGTTTGTTAAACAACTAACTTGCAATTTTTAAGGCCTTTTTAAAATTAAGTTCTTGGTGATGGACATTTGCATTTTTAAAATGTATAATATAGAATATATGGTTACTGGTACATTCACATAGCTAATGAGGTTTGCTATACAAAAACTCCCTGAATTTTTATTTACATACCTGGATGTCGCTATACAGCCGGATTGTGTAGTGCCTGCATGAGGCATTCATTGTCGCTTCTAGTTTGCTCACAATGGGAATAATGAAAGTGCGGAACTGAGGCACTGTTATGGTGTTTATGGGGGCAGGTTTTTCCCACTGGTTGAGGTTTATACACCTGTGCTCTCGGATAGATTGAATGCTTCAGCTGTGGACCCTTTTCCAGGATCCAATTATGATCAATGATCGACATGTGACCTGCTAACTTCCCTCTCTCTCGGCTCTGCCTTACCTGCTGAGTGTTTCCAGCATTTTCAATTTGGGCAACAGATATATTGAAGTCTGCATTTCTTTGTTAATCTCAAGCTGATTGTATGGAGGCCTGTGAAATATCAAGATTCAAGCTTCCCCTGAAAGAGGAAACCTAAAGTAACCTGTTAAAAGCATTTTGACTTGTTGCAAAAAAAAAAAAAAATTGTTAGCCAACTGGAACGCTTTCTACTTTGTAAATCAATCAAAAGTCCCCAATGGCCACTGGGTCTTTTTTGTCCATGTACTGATCTCAATACTTTAATGGGCTAGATTTCGTGGTCAACTTAAGCAATGGTGTTGACTGGTCAGCCTGAAGAAAGCTGGCCACAAAGGGCCAGTGACTGCTTAGGGGGTGTGGGTTTCCACTTTCCTCCACGTTCCTCCTCGGTTTGAGCCTGGTGCCAAGTTAAGGGGATCTCCAGATGCCCAGCGACAATGATGTCCTCAAACTGTGTCAGCAGCCAATCACGTTAACTTATTCGCACAAACAACAAACCAGGAAGTAAAACCCACAAAATCCCTTCATTTTAACTTTTAAACTGAATAGGCAGTGAAATAAATGATTGAGACATTAAACTAAAATATAACAAATTTTTTTTAAAATAACTGACATTTAACAAATATGAATTCATTCTTTTGGGGCAAGTGAGGATTTTCAGCAGTAACTAGAAACATACATTAAAAACTCAGTTATTCAACACGATGTGACCTTTTAAAAGGTTTTTTTACTTTTATACCAAGAGTATAAGAGTAGAAGTTCTCATCAGTTCAATGATTTCTAATTGATTGCACTCTGGGAGGACTAAAGCAGGACAATCTCTTGCGAAGTGTAGAATTGCTGTTTAGCAATCTCTGACTTTCCGTATTTAAACCGGTTGGGGGGGGGGGGGGGGGGAGCAGGAGGCAATTGTGCGGATGCGAGCCCCATGGATTCCCAGTTGAATTTTATAAGAAATTTAAGGACAAGCTGGCACCGTTGATGGGGGGGAATGTTTGAAGATGCGATAGGTAGGGGTGTCTTGCTGAAAACGATGGGGAAGGCTTCCACCTTGTTGCTATTAAAGAAGGACAAGGAATCGGTGGAGTGTGGGTTGTATAAGCCCATACATCTGTTGAATGTAGATGCCAAGATACTGGCAAAGGTATTGGTGTTAAGGTTGGAAGGTAGTTGGGGAGGACCAGACAGGGTTTGTGGAGGGAAGGCAGTTGTTTTTGAACGTGAAGAGGTTGCTGAATGTGGTCCTTTCTCCGGTGGTGGGGAAGGAGACTGAGATGGTGGTGGCACTGGACACAAAGAAGGCGTTTGATCAGGTGGATGGGGTTACTTAATGGTGGAATTGGAGAGATTTGGAATTGGGTCGAAGTTTGCAGCGTGGGTATGGCTGCTGTATAAGGAACGGATGGCGAGTGTTCGCACTAACAGCTTGAACTTGGGGAACTTTGTACTGCACTGGTATATGAGGCAAGGATGCTCTGTTCCCCCTATTGTTTGCATTGACTATAGAGCCCTTGTCCATTGTGCTAAGGAGCTGGGGGGGTGTGGAACGGGATAGTGAGGGGGGTGGAGCATAGGGTGTCCCTACATGTCGAGGATCTGCTGCTGTACATTTCGGAGCTGAGCACGTCAGTGAGGATTGCAATGGAGCTGTTCCAGAGATTCGAGAAGTTCTCGGGGTATAAATTGAATCGAGGGAAAAGTGAGTATTTTATGGTCTCCGGGGCGTGGGGGGGGTGGGGGGGGGGGGGGGGGGGGGGGGGGGGGGGGGGGGGGGGGGGGGGTGGGGGGGGGGGGGGGGGGGGGGGGGGGGGGGGGGGGGGGGGGGGGGGGGGGGGGGGGGGGGGGGGGGGGGGGGAGTGAATGGGGCTGCTATTCCGCTTGCCGGCAACCCACTTTAGGTATTTAGGGGGTGCCTGGGATTAGGCAGGGCTTCGGAAGTTTAATTTCACTAGCTTGGTGGGGAGAGTGAAGGCTGATTTGGCAAGGTGGGACGTAGCTTGGTGGGGAGGGTGAAGGCTGATTTGGCAAGGTGGAACGTAGCTTGGTGGGGAGGGTGAAGGCTGATTTGGCAAGGTGGGACGTAGCTTGGTGGCGAGGGTGAAGGCTGATTTGGCAAGGTGGGACGTAGCTTGCTGGGGAGAGTGAAGGCTGATTTGGCAAGGTGGGACGTAGCTTGGTGGGGAGGGTGAAGGCTGATTTGGCAAGGTGGGACGTAGCTTGGGGAGGGTGAAGGCTGATTTGGCAGGGTGGGACGTAGCTTGGTGGGGAGGGTGAAGGCTGATTTGGCAAGGTGGGACGTAGCTTGGTGGGGAGGGTGAAGGCTGATTTGGCAGGGTGAGACGTAGCTTGGTGGGGAGGGTGAAGGCTGATTTGGCAAGGTGGGACGTAGCTTGGTGGGGAGGGTGAAGGCTGATTTGGCAGGGTGAGACGTAGCTTGGTGGGGAGGGTGAAGGCTGATTTGGCAAGGTGGGACGTAGCTTGGTGGGGAGGGTGAAGGCTGATTTGGCAGGGTGAGACGTAGCTTGGTGGGGAGGGTGAAGGCTGATTTGGCAAGGTGGGACCTAGCTTGGTGGGGAGGGTGAAGGCTGATTTGGCAGGGTGGGACGTAGCTTGGTGGGGAGGGTGAAGGCTGATTTGGCAGGGTGAGACGTAGGTGGTGGGGAGGGTGAAGGCTGATTTGGCAAGGTGGGACGTAGCTTGGTGGGGAGGGTGAAGGCCGATTTGGCAAGGTGGGACGTAGCTTGGTGGGGAGGGTGAAGGCTGATTTGGCAGGGTGGGACGTAGCTTGGTGGGGAGGGTGAAGGCTGATTTGGCAGGGTGAGACGTAGCTTGGTGGGGAGGGTGAAGGCTGATTTGGCAAGGTGGGACGTAGCTTGGTGGGGAGGGTGAAGGCTGATT